>NW_026623511.1:746096-871903 GCF_030028575.1 Malurus melanocephalus | reverse complement strand
AGAGGCATCAGCTGCCAGAGTTTATAGAGATGGGGGGTATAGAGAGACCACAGGGGCACATGGGTGGTGGGGGAAAAGGGAGAGAAGCTGTTTTCCAAGCCCTTTCCCTCTCCCCAGCAGTGTGGTGTGTGAGCAGGGTGACCATGAAGAGGGGTGAACCAGCGAGCAGAGGCTGCAGCATGAGCAAGGGTCGTTGTCCATCTCTCCATCACCAGGGCAGGCTGTTCCCTTCCCAGTCAAGAAAAGCTCCAGAGGTGGCCTGTGAGAGGCTGGCCAGCACAGTCAGGATGCCCCTCACACTGTGCTCCACTGTCAGAGGTGCCTGCAGAAGAGGACAATGGACTGTAATAGRGAGCAGCTCTTGGGGAGGGTGCATGGCTCAGGAGCAACATCGGGCAGGTGCTTATGGGGATATTTTTCCTTACTGCCTCACCTCTGTTCTCCAGGGGTGGTTGGGAAGACGGGGCTGGCTATCCCATGTACATGGCATCCCATTTTGCAGCTTGCTGACTGCTCCCTGCCTGGTCTGCCCCAGCAGATGGTCCTGGCAGCCCACACTGTCATACAGCATCCCCCAAGTACCTCTGCCCTCCTCAAGAATTGGGGATGCAGTGGGGTTCTTGCCAACCCTCCCTGCACAGCCCAGTACCTTCTCTGTGCCCATGTCAGTCTTCACCCAGCCAGGATGGATGGCCACACACAAGATCCCCTTGTCCTGGAGCTCCGCAGCCAAGCACCTCGTCACCATATTCTGGGCAGCCTGGAAGAGGCACASCCCTGCTAGCACAACCCAGGGTGTGGGTGGGCAGGAGAGGGGACATTTCCCAGCCAGAAAATGGCTGTGGAGGTGGGRAATGGGACTCGGTCCTGGGACAAAACATCAGCACAACTCTCCTGAGAGGTTSAGTCCCCAGTGCTGCTGTCCCAGTCTCTGTGCTTCCTGGGAGAACCAGGCAGGGGGTGYGTGGCTGGGGCAGGGGGTGCCCCATGGGCTCCCTCCCCTCCATGGGCTCCGTGYCTGGCACAGCATCCCCAGCACCTCCCCTGGCACCTCACCTTGCTGGCCCGGTACGGGTACATGGGRRCCTCTGGCAGCCCGAGGCACAGCCCGATGGAGCCCAGYTTGGTGGAGATGTTGATGACAGCAGCCCTGCTGCAGCTCAGACCYTCCTTCSCTGCACTCTTCGCTGCCTGCTCCAGCAGCGGCAGAAATTCCTGATGCAAAGACASCAATGCTCCATTAAGATGTGACAGACCCCCAGCTTGAAGACCTTCCTGAAGGGCTGTCTCACAGACATGGACAAGCAGATGGACAGACACTCCTGGCAGAAGCACAGGGGATGAGGAAGATGCCCCAAGGAGGGGCCAGGTTCCAGCCCCTCTGCCCAGGGAAGGAGTGAGCCAGAACAGCGAGTCTGGTGCAGGCAGAAGCTCCAGGTAGGGAAGAACAAARCATAGGGGATGCTGGGGTTGGGCTGAGCTGCTGAGCTCTCTGGGTGGCCAAGAGAGATCCATGGAGACGACCTTAGTCCCACTGAGGAACATCTTCCCAAGCAGGAGAAACCCAAAATGTCCACATGTACCTTGACAACCAGGAGTGGCCCCACCACATTGGTGGCAAACACGTCGAGCATCTCCTGCGAGTCGAGGGAGCGCAGTGTGGCGTGGGAGCTGATGCCTGCATTGTTGATGAGCAGGTTCAAGCCCTGGTCCTTCAGATGAGACTCCACAGCCCACACAGCCCCTTGGATGCTGGGCAAGTTCACTGTGTCTGTCAGGGAAAAAGCAAAGTGACGGATAGCTCCAGTGGGTCACACAGCACTCACCGGGAAATGTTCTGTGGCTGGAATGGCTCTCTCKAAACCAACATTATCCAGAAAGGATGCAGCAGATTTAGCAGGTCAGGGCATTAAGCACATTGGAATGAGAARCAGTGTATCCTCACCTGTTGGTTTTGCAGCCTCAGCTGATTAAAACCTTAATTCAACTCTTCTTGTGTCATGTAGGGACTATTGGTAGGAAAAACTTGTCTGTATTTGCTTTCTCTATTCAAGGAATTTATGATCATAGGAGCGCTCAGTCCTTGCACACTGAGACTCACAGATTTATTTCCACAGGGAGCCAACACAGATGGGCACATTTTAAGGACAGATACTGTCTTTGGGGAAGTCAAGCTCATCAAGCCCTTCTGTAGTGCACAGCAGCTATAGGGGCTGTTAACACAGAGAGGGGACATTCATTTTATTGGATTACATGAAAACCCTTCTGGTTTATACAGTTCTGACTGATCATTTCAAGTTATCTTTGCCTCTTTAAACATTTTGTGCTTAAATTGATCTTCCCCAGCACAACTTCCCGTAGTTTTACAGTTGTTTGTATGCAAAAATCCTTCCTTTCTTTCCTCACATTTTCCTTCTCTTTAGATGATTTTTCTTTCTTAATTTTTTGCTTCACACTGTTACCCACAATGTTTTGGAGCTGACAGATGAGCTGAGGTGCGTACGATAAAAGATTTGGGATGTAACACACAGTATTTGATTGCAGGCTCTAAGTCACCCCTACTGACCAAGTTGCGGGGACAATCCATCTCAAGAAACAAGACAACTGAAATTGGGTTAACAGGGATAAGCATCCCCAGTGCCTTCCTCTTTGCCTAAATACTGGTATAGCTTTTGAAATTCTCTTATGCTTTAATTGCAGGATTTTTCTGACTTAGACGTAAAAGTAGTATTTTTTAAAGTTTGTTTCCAGTTTTAAAGTTTGTGTCCAGCTTTTAGGGTTGCTTGTTAGGATTTGCATCCTCCACTGGATGCTCACCAACTGAAGTGGCTGTTGAGTTTTTGTTTAAAAGGTTCATCCAAATACCTTCAGGTTGTGAAATGGGCTGGTTAAGCTTTTTAAGCAWTAAGCTTTATATATTGCTTTTTAATACCTCAGGTGAACCACAGAGCCCTTAAAACCCTGAACATTCACGTGTATAGGCAGGTTGGAGTGTGCCCTTGTTCCCATGCACATTTCTGTACCTGGTTTTGCAGATGCCAATGTGATGAGCCTGCTGGGAGTGAGGGACTGCAGGGCTAGATTACTTTTTTTGCAACACTTTGGCCCCTGAGCTGTTTTCCTGTTCTCACGCTTAGACAAGAGTAACTTAGCAAAGGTTTCCAAGGCTGAAGATTCCTTCCTTGGAATATGTCATACACTGATGGGCAGGAGAACAATCCTTTTCCCTGGCATTTTTAACTAGTCAGGTGTCTTTCTGATAATAAGCAACTATGAGAGAGGACTTGTTGCTCCTTGCCTTGTGCAGCACAGACCTTTGTAGAAGTGTTCTGAAAACATTTGAGGKRGATATGATGGGATAATTTGCTCTGRRGCTACTGTGARGGGAAGGAGCCTTGGGATTTGAGTGGTTCTTCCMTGTCCAGCTGCAGGACAAATCACAGAGTGTTTTGGAGTTACTTCTCTTTAGATAATGATGGGATGAAGTTCAAGGCTCTGTCACTTCACCACATGTGAGGGATCTTTTGGTCACCTGGTGAATGATTAACTGCTCTGTTTGGATTAGCTGARTCATTGCTCCAAAGCATGTGGGACCAACATATTTTTAGTTCTTTAACCCCAAATTTGCTGAAATAACAAACTTTTGTCTCCTTGGAAGAAATAAGGTTGTTGTTGATATTTCAGAGCTTTTTAGCTTATTTTGGGACTTTAATGATTTTCTGGGATTTGGGATGTATGTTTTTTGGCCAGTCCCTTGAGACATCATTTTTATGCTGGCCATGCTCTTCCCATCAAGTATTGGTAGTTCGGGCTCACAGCTCATTTGTTTTTCATTACAAAAAAAGTGTTTTACTTTAATAATCTAGTTAATAGTGGAAGATTTGGTGCCTCTTGTAGTAAAGCCTTRATTCAAGAGTGTCTTATTTTCTTCACTTCACCCCAACACTGTTCTCCCCAGCGAGACCCTGTCCCAGTCCAGCACCCTTGAAACTCCTTTCCTGTGACTACCCCAACTTTGCCAACTCCAAATGCCAGCCTGGCAGTTCTCCCTTTCTTCCCCCGAGCCCTTATGATGTTTAGGTCCATTTGGTGCCTTGTGCTACTCCCAAAYGCTGCTGGAAAAGGTCATGGAGTCTGGCCCACATCCATGGGACATGTCCCAGCAGGGGACATCTCTCCAGTCCAGGCTGTGGACATGTCATGCCTCTGGGTCTGAGCATCAGCTTGGGATACCAGGCTGATCAGATTTCCCACATGCAGAATTTTTAGCTACTTTTTTTGCTCCATTTTTTATCTGAAAGAAWTGCCAACCATGGGCACCTCCAAGCAGATCCCAAATCAACCTACTTAGGAACCATCCAGGAGGTTCCTGTRCCCTGCCTTGCTTCACTTTTTTGAACCCATGTGTCCCAGCCCAAAACCTGGGCACTGTATTCAGCATCTTTGGGAAGAGACATCATGCTTTTCCCATGAAACTTGCTCAGCTGAGGTGTCCAGACCCACCTCTGCCTCCTCTGAAGCCAGTTTGACCGCTCCAGCCAGACCGCAGCTTATTTTGGGGGGAGAAGCTTCCCCAGGGGTGCACAGATCCCTTCCCATGGATCCCTCCCCACTTGGCAGGGCTAGAGCTTCCTGGAAAAACTGCCCCTGTCCCATCTCTAAAGCCAGCACAGAGCTGAAAGGAATGTTGGGTGCAAGGAGAAAAGTTGCTCCATACCTAGCTGGACCAGTTTGATGCTGGAGTGCTGAGCAGCTAATTCTTGCAGGGCCTGGAAATAAAGTGATGGAGCAAGGGAGGAGGTTAGAAGCCACCGTCAGCAGAGCCAGGTGTCCCACCCCTGCTCCCAGGTCACCAAGCCAGGGTGGATTTTCTTTCTTTGGGTAAAGTGCATGGGGCCCACATCCCATGAATGGGGTAGGGTGGCAAACCCACAGCCAGCAGGAGAATGGTGCTGTTGCACTTAGGAACTGCCCCCCATCCTGAAGGATCCCAGCACAGAAAAGGGATTGGCTGGTGATGGGCACAGCCAGGAGCGAGTGCTGAAGACAAGTCTGCRTCCCCAGCCTCATCCCACCTGGCCCCATTTGGCACTGCCTTATCCAGGGGCTGGGGAGGTTATGAGACTCCCCCCAGAGCACTCCTGCCCCCACTCCTGGGCTACCAAGCCAGGGCAGCAAGCCAGCAGTGCTGCAGGGACTGTGGATTCCCACTGCCCACCTGGCTCAGGACCATCCCACTCCCTATGCCCGCACTGACCTTCCCTCTTGGACCCTCGGGATCACGGCAGGTGGCAAAGATGTGCTGTGGGGGCCGGGGGCTGGCAGCGAGCTGCCGCACGAGCTCCAGCCCGATGCCGCGGTTGGACCCCGTCACCAGGACGCTCCGAGCCAGCGCAGCCATGTCCGCAGCCTCCACGCCAGGCGGTGACACATGGCAAGATTGCCTCCTGCTCRGCGTGAAGAGGAGCCAGGCACAGCCCAGGGTGTGGCTCCAGGCACCCACGGGGACAGGGACAGTGTCAGCACCAGCCCGGACCTCTCACCTGCCCCAAGCAGAGCCAGGGTCCCAGGAGGACCAAGGGCGCCCTAACATTTGGCACATGGGGCTGCATGTCACCTGCATCACCCAGACTCCCACCACTTCCCCTCTAAAGCCCCAGCTCCCAGAGCCTCTGTAACAGCAGAAGGATCCAYAGGCTTAGAAGAGCACCACCAAGAAAAAGAAAACAGGTTCAAATCTGACTGTGCCCATCAATCTCCCAGTTTGGAATGGTTAAATTCTGGGATGCTAATCCAAAAACCAGTTCCCAGTTGACACACCTGTTGCTCACTCTGGCAGAGGGGACAGAATTCTCTTTTCCCTGAGTAGCTGAGTGGTTTCATGTTTGGCAATCACCAAAGAAACACTCAAAAGATGGTGAAGGGCCCCCAAGTTTAGAACATGAGCTTTCAGGTGACACAGAGCATGGAAAGGAGGAAGCAGTGATGTCTCCTGCCATGGTGGTGGACAGACTATGGCCCCCATGAGAAGTAAGCGTGCTGGGTGTGGATTTGGATGGTGCTGGAGTCGGTCCTGCTGTAGCAGATGTTCTTGCAGGTGTAATCACCTGTGCAAACAATTGCACTGCACAGACCTGCCTGCTCTGCCAGCAGCACCCAGAGCASAGCTCCCATTAGGAGCCAATAAGAYTGGAGCTTCCTCTTTTCCTTCCCGGCTCCTTGGGAAGGAAACAACAGAAACAAGCAAAGARTGCTGCAGAAATGGCCCAGGGCCAGGGCCAAGCAGGGGAGTGATCTTTGGAAAAGGCTGACTGATGGTGGCCAAGGACAGYAGCACAGGCATGCTCCTGACTCTGGAATCACAGCCCAGGGCCAGAAAGGATGCACCAAGGAAGAGATGAGAYCAGACTACAAGATCCCAATGCTATAGAGGCACCTGGGAACCACCCAGCTTAGAGAGGAACTGAGAGGGGTCTACTCTAAGTCCCATCAGGAGGAGTAGGGTCAGCGATGACTTTGGAGCAGATTGCTCAGGGCTTGAACCTGACCTCAAAACCCTCCAGGGAATCCACAGACTGCCCAGACCCCATTTCAGTGCTTGACTGTCCTCAGAGTGATTCTTTTGGTCAGCATGTCGCCTCCCCTGTGTRCATTCTGTGCCCCTTGGCCTGGCCCCGTAAGGTCCTTCCCATGAACTGAATGACCACATCCAGACAGTGACCCCTCCTGCATCTCATGACCCTGACCCTGACCCCACAGACCCTCACAAACGTTCTGTAGCCATTACAACCCCCAGCAGGGATTCGATCACCATTGCAGCACCCCCAGCTCAGCACCCCCAGCCAGCTCCCGCCTTCCTAGCTGAGTGCCACAGCTCCCTGCTCCCTCCATGGGAACAGGCAGCATCATTGTTGCAAAATGTGGAATGTGTCAGTCAGAATTATCTCAAGTCAGGATGTCCATTGATGCAAGACCTTTGCATAGTTTCAAGCCTAATCAGTAGGAAAGGAGACCTAATCACTGCAAGAAGCAGCAGCCAGCATCCCTCACTCAAGGACATTCTGGAACTRGCAAGATTTAGGATGACATTGCTAAYTTGGCAAAATACTCYAGGTCAATGTATCTTAGAGCTGAACTATCTTCATTGTAAAACTAAAAATCACACTTACACATCAAAAAGGCTCTGCCCAGGTGAGGACCCTTACCCTGAACATGAGCAGAAGTTAGCTGGGGTTACATTATTTCTATGAAAAGTACTTATCAATCGTAACAGWAGCGCTGTGCTTGGGAAGTTATTAACTTTGAATTTCTGTGTATAAACAACACCACAGAAAGTCGGAGGTGTGCTGGATTGTTGAATGCCAGSGAGCACCCAGGCTGGGGCAGCTTTTAAATAAACAATCGGTGTTTCTCTTGTCACTATCGGCTCGTTGCGCACCAGAGAACGATCCCAATTTTTTGGGGAACATCCCCGCGCCCTCAGGGYGGGCACCCTTAAAATGGCGGCGCCCAGTGAGGCCTCAGCCCGCCCGCGTCACGTGGCCGCCGCGTCCCGCCATTGCATCAGCCGGGGGGCGGGGCGCCGCGGGGAGGGGCGGGGCTGGCACAAGACTGACAGTCCCCACAGCCAATGAAAACCGGCGTCCAGCGAAGGGGCGGGGTGGAGCGGGCGCTGCGGCGCGGTCGGAGGAGCGGAGCGAGGGGCGGCGGCGGCCGCGCAGGTACGGCCGGGGGGTTCTGCAGGGGTCCGGCTGCCGGGTTTGGCTTCTACAGCCCTGTCGGGATCCGCGGGCACAGGGGAGACGGGCATGGAGAGGGCAGGGCGGGAGGGTGGCGGTGGCGATGGCGATGCGCTGGTCGCGCCGCATGCGGGCCCGCRGGGGGATGTCGGGCGGCCGGCGGCGCTGCCGGGCAGCGCTGTGCGCTCACCCCTCCTCGGGCACTGGAGAGCGGGTGTGTTTAGCAGAGGTTCTGGGATAGGCCCTGGGATTGCCGCTTTGCCTGATCCTCCCCTCGGGTCCTTCCCGCCTACAGCATCGAGGTTGGACTCGATGATCTCAGAGGACTTTTCAAATCTAATTGATTCTGTGGTTCTGTGAACTACTCCCAGGCCTTACTCCTGTGGGGTATTCCCGTCTCTCTGCGCCGCAGCAGGCTGCTGGGAGCTCGCTCCCCTCCATGGATCCGCATTGCGCTCTGCTGTCAGGGACAGCCCGGTGTTCCCGTAGGAMGCGGGCGGTGCTGTCCTCCAGGCTGTCACCTGCCTCTGGTGTGCGTGTGSGGATGTCGGTACCCTTAAGGCTTCCCGACATCCTTGGAGTTGGCTCTGCTTTGAGCAAGGAGGGTGGAAAGGTGATATTCAGGGGTCATTTCCAAACTTGGCTCTTCTATGATTTAGTTATCAAATMATAGAATGGTTTGGATTGGAAAGGACCTTAAAGCCCATCTGGTTTTAACACCCCTGCTATAAAGCAGGGACACTTTCCACTAGACCATGATGCTCCAAGCCCCATCCAGCCTGGCCTTGAACACTTCAAGAGACGGGGAATCCACAGCTTCTCTTGGCAACTTGTGCTGGGGTCTCACCACCCTCACAGGGAAGAATTTGTTTCTACTATCTAACTTAAACCTCTCCTTTTTCCGTTGAAAACTGTTCTGCCTTGTCATGTCATTATCTGCTCATGTAAAAAAGTTGCTTTCCCTCTTTTTTATAAGACCTCTTAAATACTGGCAGGCTGTAATGATGTCTCCTCACTCTCTGCATTTAATGACCTTGAATTGCTTTGATGACTTGGCAGTCCCTCTGTCCCCAGTAAGGCGAACACAACCTACTGAGTTTCGTTTTCATGTGAATTTGATATTTTAAAACCATATATTTTCAAAGAATGGGTAACTTGAGGTAAAGCCCCAGAAATCAGGGAGGTTGGGGGAAAGAAAGTYTGAGGTTGGGCCACCACTCTTTGGGACAGACCAATGGTTGAACTGAGGTGCTGGTGAAATGTGGGGAAATGCTTTCAGGAGTTGGAGACAGTGATCCTGATGTTCAGCTTGAGCTGACAGCACGTTGTTTGTTTCTCTTTGTTCAGACTGCACTGAGGTTTTGCCTCTTTCCTGCCACTTGCTTTGGGCAGCGGCGACTTGGAGCTTCCAGATGGAGACCCCACTCACCGCCAGCCAGATCCGGCAACGGTTCATTGACTTCTTCAAGAAAAACAAACACACCTATGTGCATTCATCTTCTACAATCCCCCTGGATGACCCCACACTGCTCTTTGCCAATGCCGGTATGAATCAGGTAGGATTCCACCCTGGCACTGCGGTGCTATGAACATATCMTGTTGGAACCTGTGAAGCTGTTTGAGAGCTGTTGGGAAAATTGTTGTTTTCTCCGTCTTCCTTCTGGTCACAAAAAGATGGTTGGTATGTMCACTAGAGACTGCTCTGTGCTCTCACAAAATTGTCAAGAGCTCTGGGGGAGGTTCCTATGGTGGGAGCACTGCCAGTCTCACTTCCTTGACCCTTGGKTCCACAGCTGTCCTGGCAAAAATGACTAATGGCATCTTTGAGAGCAGCTGAGATTGGGCTRCTGCAAGGGCTCTGTTGCAAATCAGTTTTTAATTTTTGGCAGCTGGGAATGTGACAGCTTTCAGTCCCTTTGGAAGTCCAGGCTCTAGGAACACCTGTGTGTGTGCAAGTGCTGATTTCTGGGCAGCATCCTTACGGACAGAAGCAGTAGGTTTCTTTCTTTAAGGTTCTTTGGGTATGCCCAGACTAGTGATACCATGACAAAGATGACACTTAACTGCCTTGCTGTTGCTTGCAACATTTGAAAACATTTGAGGTTCTGAGTGCTTTCTTCAACTGCCCTTTTTTCTCTCCTGTCAGTTCAAACCCATCTTCCTCAACACTATTGACCCCTCACACCCGCTCGCTAAACTGAACAGAGCCACCAACACTCAGAAGTGCATCCGAGCAGGGGGCAAGCACAACGACCTGGATGACGTGGGGAAAGATGTGTACCACCATACCTTCTTTGAGATGTTGGGATCCTGGTCCTTTGGGGATTATTTCAAGGTAAAACAGTCTGGGTGCAGCTCTGAATCTCTTGCACACATKTAAGTGTCTCTGTGAACTCAGCAGAGTAGTTGCCAAGAGGAAAGAGAATATGTTGGCACAGAGGTGCATGTGGCTTCTTTGGAGTAAATGAGCTTGGAAGCTGCCCCAACCCTGCAGAATGATTTGAGATTAATTACTTAAGTTTGCAAAGCTGATTAAATTAACTCTGCTAGTTTGGAGTCTTCAGGTAGAGGCTTTAGTGGCTGTCCTGGAGATGTGGGGACTTACATGTGCTATGCAGCTATGACTGACCTTCAAACAGGAGTGATTATACAATAATGATTTATTTTCCCAAGCTTCTCATGTTGTATTCAAAATCAGAATTAAATTGGAGGCAGTGAACATGCTAGGATTTAACTTGCCTGCATCAGAAAAGTCATATGAGATGTTTCTTTTGCCCTGTTCACTATATTAATTTGCCTCTTTCTTATGTCAAAAATTGGAAAGGTTTTGGCTGCTGCTACCTTCGGTAGCCAGTGCTTTGGATGTTGAAGAGAAGCTATCCTTACATTCACTTGCTGACCTCATGTTTCCTTCTGCAGGAACTTGCTTGTAAACTGGCACTGGAGCTGCTCACCAAGGAGTTTGGCATCCCTCCTGAAAGACTCTATGTCACTTACTTTGGTGGRAATGAGGCTGCAGGACTGCAACCAGACCTGGAGTGCAAGCAGATCTGGTTGGATTTGGGGTAAGGCTGTTTACTGAGGAAAGGGTGAATGTTCTGATGAGCAATAGTAATTTATTTGGATTGGATATTAGGAAAAAATACTTGACAGAAACAGAACACAACAAGCTGCTAGAGCAGTGGTGGAGCCACCATTCSTGGAGGAATTAAAAAGCTGTGTASCTGTGYRYTTGGKGGCATGGTTTAGTGATGAGCTYGGCAGTGCTGGGTTGGACTTGAYGATAGGAAAGGTTTTTTCCAAGACAGATGTTTCTATGACTCTATCATGGCATGTGTTATGTGGCAGAACTCATATAATAGATTTAAAAAAAATTAAAGTGTCACAAATAACGTTTACAGGGTGGTGGAGTTTCCAGACCCAAGGTAGRTATTGGTATTTGAAGATATTGAGAACTCTGGTTTCAGAATCTCTTGTGTAAGCTTAAGGAGAGTTCTGGGTCAGATGGATGGGCTTTGCTGCCCAGTGTGGTGCTGCTGACAGGATTTGAGATGATGAKGGAATCACAGAACCRTGGAATGGTTAGGKTTGGAAGGAACCTTACAGCTCATCTCATTCTAGCYCCTCTACCATGGGCAGGGATGCCTTACACTAGACCAGGCTGCTCCAAACCATGACCAACCTGGCCTTGAACAGGAATGGGGCAGCCACAGCTTCTCTGGGCAGCCTGTGCCAATGCCTCACCATGCTYAGAGGGAAGAATTTATTCATAATAYATAATATGCATCTGCCCTCTGTTAATTTAAAGCCCTTCTATCATTCCATGCCCTTCTAAACAGTTCCTCTCCAGATTTCTTGTAGGCCCCTTTTGGTACCGAAAGGAGACAGCAAGGCCATCTCTTCTTGAGGCTGAACAATCCAAATTCTCTCAGCCTTTTCTCATAGAACAGATTCTTCATCCCATCAGTGTCTTCTTGYTGGTGGCTTTGCTGAGGTGTTATGTAAATCTCTGTCTCCACATGGGATGAGTGCCAGGTCCAGTGTTCACTTGATCCCCTCAGCAGGGTTCCTGAGCCTTAGGCTCTTGGACCGGTCTGTCTCAAGACTATGAATTCATCASCACATCTAGGGAGCTTGCGAGCTATGATTTCTCTGGCACAGCCTTTAGTTTGGGGAATTCTTTTAGTTAGCTTTGTTGCTCAATAAATTTCTTCTTACAGGCTGGCTGAGGGCAGGATTCTGCCTGGCAATATGAAGGACAATTTCTGGGAAATGGGAGACACYGGCCCCTGTGGCCCTTGCAGTGAAATCCACTATGACCGGATCGGGGACAGAGATGCCTCACACCTGGTCAATCAGGATGACCCCAACGTCCTGGAGATCTGGAACCTGGTGTTCATACAGTTCAATAGGTGAGCCAGACCTGCTTCTAGCTTCCAGGTGAGCCAGGTTGCTCCAGCTCAGTTTGGGAGGTTGCTTGGGCTGCACATTCTTTAACTTCCCCTGGCTTGCTCTCCATTCCCAGTTGACCAAGAGCCAAGCACTTTGTGATGTTGTGTCCTTTTGCCCACCAGTAAAGAAGGTGTTGGTTGGGCTGTGCTGCCTTTGGGACAAACTGAGAGCATTGTCTCTCTTTATCTGCCAGTAGTTCAGTAGGGAATAAGTTATTGTCTGTTCTGGGTCTAAGTTGCTGAGGGTCTTGTTAACTATATTTTATCAAAGCTGTCCTTTGTGTAGCTCATGCATGGGACCATGTCACAAATATGATGGAACTAAATCTCATGGAGATGAGGAGACAGATGGGGTTCCCCCTGCAAAGCCTCCATCCTTAACAGCTTACCCTTTCTTTGGCAGGGAAGCTGATGGGACACTGAAACCCCTTCCTAAGAAAAGTATTGATACTGGGATGGGCCTGGAAAGACTCGTCTCTGTGCTGCAGAACAAGATGTCCAACTATGACACTGACCTTTTCCTTCCTTACTTTGAAGCCATCCAAAAGGTATGAACTGGAGCCTGATGTATCTGTATCCTTTCCCTGAATCCCTGGGGAATGGATCCCAGAGCCTTGTWGGACAAGGTGGTCTCTGTTTTCCCAGCTGCTGTGAGCCCCACACATTTGCACTTTCCTGAGCATAGGAATGTGGGCTGGCACAGTAATTGCTGCCCTGGGGCATGTTTCCAGGGGAAAACAGGACAGTGAGTGGTGCAGGTTTCCCAGCCTCTGTAAACTGTCCTGATGGCAYACTTCTTGGTCCTCTCTTTGTGGGAGATGCTCTGCAGTCAGCCATTGCCAAGTGCTACTTTTTTGCCATGTGGTAGAGAGAAACSCAGAATCAGTTTGACCTTCAGTCTCACACCTGGAACGTGCTGATCTGCAGAAAATTCCCTGAGACAGGAGGTCTTTGCCCTAAACCATGACAGTCACTTGCAGAACTGATGTGCTGTTGCTGCATTGTCCTGGGTGGGGACCATGTTACCATGCTGGGAGTTCTGTGCACAATTCCAAGCCTTTTTTTTTTCCTCTGTGGAGGAAGCGGAGCTTCCTGGCTGCAGATCGTGCTGGATAAAATACAGGGTGAAGAGCCCAGGCTCCTGCTACCTCTCAGGAATGAGGGGCAGGGCTCCAGAGTTGGAATTGGAGAGCTGCTTTTCTAAAGTGCTAAATCCACTGGCTAGACATAGCCCCTGTGTTCTTCTCTGCCTTCCTGCAGTAAGCTGGGAGCCTGGCTGGAGGGACTGTGCCTGTGGGGAGAGGTTTGCACTATGTGCAAGCACTGCATGGTTACAGTAGTATCTTTCCCTAGGGTATGGATAAAAACACCCTAAAAGAGGAAAASTGGGACCATCTCCTGTGTGACAGAACTTGAAAGGTTTCTTGGYTGGGCAGGTTATGCCAGGTTGGAGTCCTTGAGCCAATGTGCAAAACAGATGATTTCCTTTCACTTTCTCTCTCTCCATCTCTCTTGGGCTCTTATAATGATGGGATAAATTTGATTTTTTTTTTTTTCCCTCTAGTCTGGAGGGCTTTTGSCCATGGAAGTGCAGGCTGTGGCACCATCCAGAGCCTACAGCTCCCTATCTTCCCTGACTTCACTGAGTCACCTTTTTCTGAGAGGAATGCTCCTCCTCTGTGGCTCTGGGCGATGGGGTGGGCTTGTCTTCTGAGGCCCTTCCTTGATATTCTGCCATTGTGCTGCTATCTRTAATTGTCCCCTCTGCTCACTGCCTTCTCTGCACAGGGCACCGGTGCCAGGCCATACCTGGGGCAGGTTGGGGCTGAGGATGCTGATGGAATCGACATGGCCTACCGTGTGCTGGCTGACCATGCACGGACCATCACCCTGGCCCTCTCGGATGGGGGCAGGCCTGACAACACTGGCAGAGGGTAAGAAGGAGCTGCTGCATTGCCACCACTTCCATTCTGTTCAGTATGACTCCTCTCAGAACTCTGGGATCTTTTTGGATTCTTCATTAAAGCAGTGGGTAGCAGAGAGTTTGCTCGGGATATTTSATGCTTGAATCACTGTAATAAGGTCCATCCAAAAGGTCACAATGCACAAGGTTCTTGTGATCAGTAGTATTCTGTGCCAGCTGCTACATAGGATCACTGTGGGCAGACAGGCACAAAGCCCTGCTTGGTGAAGTGCTGCTGTCGAAAAAGTAAGGAATTTTGGACTGGGAGAGGCTGTGCTGCAGGTGCCACTGGACTCAGTAAGCTCACAGGGAGTGTGGGTCATGGAGCTGGGGTCTGGCACCTCACCTGTGCCTTACTGCTGCCATGAACAGCTGTTTGAGGGAAAATGTGGGAGAAAACCTTTTGCTTTTGGTGCTGGGAGAGGGTGCTGGTAGGTGGATGCTGGTGGAACCCCTGAGAATGACTCGGGGGTGTAACTTTGGCATGGGCTCTCCTATTCCCTAGGTATGTGCTGAGGCGGATTCTCCGACGGGCTGTGCGCTACTCCCATGAGAAGCTCAATGCCCCCAAGGGTTTCTTTGCTACTCTGGTTGATGTGGTAGTGCAGTCACTGGTAAGTTCTCCCACTCCGTTGTATCTGCTGAAGACTTCCTTTGCTGSGCTGTGCAGATCTCCATGCTGAAGGGCTTATCCTCTTGGGTCTGCAGGGAGATGCCTTTCCTGAGCTGAAGAAGGACCCAGATATGGTAAAGGACATTATCAATGAAGAAGAGGATCAGTTCCTGAAAACACTGAGCAGAGGACGTCGCATCCTGGATAGGAAGATCCAGAGCCTTGGGGACAGTAAAGTCATTCCTGGTAAGGTGATTTCTGTCTGGATGCACCATCAGGGCTCATCTAGGTGGGGAAATTAGAGTTGGTGGAAGATGGTGAGAGGACCAAGTTGGAGTCAGAAGGCATGTCTTAGGTCTGAACCACCTGTCTCTCCTCTGGTCTATGCTCACTTGATAATGAATCACCTGTCTATGCTCACTTGATCAGGTTTCTAAGTTGCCCAGACACAGATCTCTCTGTTGACAGGGAGGAACCTTTTGGATGTTCACGTTCTCCAGACCTGTTTGCTGTCCTGCCMTAGCTCAGAGCGAGTGGGGAAGCAGGGAGGGGAGCAGTGACTCAYGGAATGTGAGAGCTGACTGCTTTGCCCTTTCTGTGCAGGTGACACTGCCTGGCTGCTGTATGACACCTACGGTTTCCCTGCGGATCTCACTGGGCTGATTGCAGAGGAGAAGGGCCTTGTTGTGGACATGGAGGGCTTTGAAGAAGAGCGGAAAAATGCTCAGGTAGGTAACAGCTCCAGGGAAAGCTGCTGTATGAGTGGGCAGGAAGAATTCCCTTCTTTGCAGTTTGCAGTCGTGAGCTGCGCCTTTCTTACTGAGTCTGCTCACACCCCATATGCCCCAGTGTCCTGTGGGAAAAACCAGGACAACTGCAGTTGCTGTGGGACATGTCTTTTCTGTACAGCTGGGTTTGGTTTTGCTCACTAGCAAAGCTTGGAACCTTGAGCTGAGCCTTCAGACAGAGATAGTGGGGTGCTGGGAGCACCTCTGCTGTCCTGTTCTGGTTAGGGAAGTTATTCCCTTTCCAAAGACCAGTGTCCAGGCAGGTCCAGAGCCTGGGTGCCTCTCACAGCACATTTGCTGCAGCAGCAGGGAACGGCATTGATCAGCTGGGTCTTACCCTTGCTGGGCTCAGGCTYACTTGGTCTGCATGCTGGAACTGCCTCCTCTAAAGCCAGAAAAGAGGGGAGCGCTCCAGCTGCTAGCACACAACTTCSCAGGGCAGAGCCTTAAATCATGGAGTGCTGAGGCATGTGAGTGAGGTGTGCAACTAGGCTGGTGTGCATAGGTGTTTCTCAAACCTTGGTGCTTGACAGTTCATATCTCCAACTTTGCTCATTGGCAGCTSAAATCCCAGGGCAAGGGTGCTGGAGGGGAGGATCTCCTCATGCTGGACATCTATGCCATTGAAGAGCTGAGAGCCCGAGGGCTGGAGGTGACGGATGACTCCCCAAAATACAGTTATGCTTCAGATCTGAGCGGTACCTATGGTATGAAAAAACCTTCTCACCAAAATGTTCTGCTACTAAACCTTCTCTGGCATGTATATCTGGGCTTCCATTTCCTGGGACATGGAGTTGGGAGTGGAAGGCTGTGGAGGTGAATAGTCTGCTTGTTACTAGTCAGCAGGGAAAGAGACAGGCTGTTCAGGGGCTACTGTTCTGCTATTGCCAAGTTAAGGGAATTCCTGTTCCCTGCAACTTTGTGTCTCCACACTGCTCAGCTGCTCCTTTGCCAGTGCTACAGAAGGCTGAGTTTCTGCTTGGCCTGTTGGAGGGTCCTTGCCTTGCTTGCTCTGGCTCCTCTTCCTGCTAGTTTTTTTGATTTGATGGAGATTCAGGAGGTTGCAGGCTCATAGCCATGTGTGTGCTGACCTTTTGCTGCATAGGTGTGGAAGGCAGTGACTGTCCCTGCTTGGAGGGCACTAAATGAAATTCCCAGCTAACTGTTGCCTTACTTCTTTCTCCTTAAATGTGGTAGCTGCCATGAGCTCCTGCAATAACTGGGAGGTGTTGCTGTGACATTCTGCTCCCTTGTGGTGTCTATAAGGTTTTCCTATTTTACTGACACTGCCTGTCATCCTGGTGGCAGATTTTGGGAGCCTCGTGGCCACAGTGAAAGCCATCCGCAGGGAGAAGAAGTTTGTGGAGGAGGTTTCCACTGGCCAGGAATGTGGGATAGTGCTGGACCGGACCTGCTTCTACGCCGAGCAGGGTGGGCAGATCTATGACCAGGGCTACATGGTCAAGGATGACGACAGCAGGGAGGATGTGAGTGGGCCTGAGAGCCTTTTGCTAGACTTGGTCTGACTTGGGGCCTGGGCAGAGGGGGAGAAGGGGCTAAGCAAGGACCAGCAATTTCCTATCCATGTCAAGTGTCAGGCATTGCACAGGGTTCCTTTCTGGGGGTGCAGCATGGCATGGATATGCTGGAGTTTTCTTCCCCTTGCTTCCTGAGGAACTCAGCTTGGTGCTGCTGTCACCAGAGTGTGGGTCTGTGGTGGTGGTGCTGGGATTGCCGAGCCCAAGGGCAGTGCTCTCAAGCTGTGATGGGGAGCTGAGGTGGGGAACTCTTTCTGTGCACCGTAACTGTGCCCCACCTTCACTCACTTCTCTGCCTTGCTGTGTGCTGTACCTGGGAATGCTCAGCTTTCTCCAGCACACACACCACTCTGGCTCTCAGCTGGGACTTTTCCAGTTGCAGCTTAGATCTCTGGCTGGATGATGTCTTCTCTTGGCCTCTCATCCTGCTCACATGAGGCATTTGTCTCTTTGTACAGAAAACAGAATTCACTGTGAAGAATGTGCAGGTCCGAGGAGGCTATGTGCTCCACATAGGAACTCTGTATGGGAGCTTGAAAGTAGGAGATCAGGTCCACTTGACTATTGATGAGGTGAGTTAAGACACGGTGTAATACATGAGTTTGTCTCTTTTCTGGATTTTGTCTTGTTTCTTTTCATTCGTGCCGCTCTGGGGCCTGATGTTTGGGTCCTGCTCACCCTGCAGCACATGATCAAGCATTATGATCAAAATGTGATCAGTTGTTTGTGGTGTCCTGGGCTAGTTTAGGATTCTGTTGGAGCAGGGCATTAACCTCCCCTTCAGCTGCTGGAGATGATCATGGCTCTGGGGTGTAGGACCCCATCTAACAATGGCTTCCTCCCTCAGGCCAGGCGGAGGCCGGTCATGAGCAACCACACGGGCACCCACATCCTCAACTTCGCCCTGCGCTCCGTGCTGGGGGAGGCTGACCAGAGGGGGTCCCTGGTGGCACCCGACAGGCTGCGCTTTGACTTCACAGCCAAAGGAGCCCTGTCTACCCAGGAAATCAAGGAAGTTGAAGGGATYGCCAACCAGATGATCGAGGAGGCAAAGGTGGGTACAGGTGACARGTTGTGTACCTTGAGTCCAGGTTTTGGATGATCTGGGATGCTGGGAGTTTGGCATGCAGGAGGTTTCTGAGTCTGCTGGTACATTGCTGTGCACTAATTGCCATCACCTCAGAGGGTTTTGAGTGGGAAAACCCCATGTGGATTGTTCTGTTYATTGGTGTCAAGCCCTCTGTAGGGTTGGAGTGTTCCATAACTGCAGTAGTGTCACATCAGCTACAAGAGCCAGGAAATTTGGCAGAGTAGTTTTGCAGGCCTGGCTGGATTTACAGTGTGCACCCAGACAAACCAAGTGGCAGGAGAGTTGCTCTCTCTGGTGCCAAGTGTCAGAACAAACCCTGAGGCTCCCTGGAGTCTGTGCTTGGTACCATTTGCATGTGCAGTAGCACACAGAGAGTCTGAGCAGGACGTACTGGGACTTTGGAAGGTGGGGCATGTGCTAAGAATTTTGTGATCCTTGCAGCTCAACAAACCCCAGCTCAGGTGAGGCACAAGGCTTCATTTGTAGTATCTTTCAGAGGAGGAAAATTCCTGGGAATGTGGGTCCTCAGTCACAGCTGACAGGACTGGCTCTTACCTGCATCCCTTTCCTGTTCCTCTGCAGCCTGTGTATGCCAAGGACTGCCCTCTCGCAGAAGCCAAAGCTATCCAAGGACTTAGGGCAGTTTTTGACGAGACCTACCCTGATCCTGTCCGTGTGGTCTCCATTGGCATCCCCGTGGAGGAGCTGCTGGCTGACCCCTCTGGCCCTGGGGGTTCCATCACCTCGATTGAGTTCTGCGGAGGGACGTGAGTACCTGGAAAGGCTGCAGGGGGGCTGAAAAAGAGTTCCTGTGGAGCTCGAGCTCCTGGGAATGCCGTGAGCGTACACTGGGCACAGCCAGGGCAGAGCTGGAGGTGGTGGTGATGATGTGCCTTGGCACACCAGTCCTGAGTCAATCAGTCTTTACAATTTTTGCAGGCAGTAAACTGCCTGTATTGCCCCTGCCCTCACACAGGGTCYCTGGCAGTGCTGGGAGCACAGCTCTTGCCACCCTTTCCTCCCTCATTTGCTTTTAGCACAGGTTTTTTCTGCCTATCCCCACACTTGCTGCATCTCCCTGGCAGGATTGATGTCTTGTTTCTGTGCTGATTCTTGCTGAGATGAGAGATGGACTTCTAATTCTCTTGTGTGTCTGTTTGGGTTCTTTCCAAAGGCACTTGCAGAACTCCAGCCACGCTGGCCCCTTTGTGATTGTTTCAGAAGAAGCAATTGCTAAAGGTATTCGGAGGATAGTTGCAGTCACCGGGGCTGAAGCTCGGAAGGTAAGGGTAGGCAGGAGAGATCCCCTGTGAAATTCCACCTATTAACCCTGTGCYAAAGTTAATTTTGTTTGAATTTGCACAGTATCCCTGTCAGCACCAAGGAGAATTCTCTGAGTGACTCATGGAAAAGGGTGGTGATGTTGGCAAAGGCCATGCTGGAGACCCCAGCTGTACTACAGTCAGAGTGGGGAACACAGGGGGAAGTCTCAGCTGTAAATGTTGTGGCAGAGAAACCTGGGTGGGCGTGTGGGATGGCTCTGGGGTTAGCTCAGGTTGGTTTTGCAGAAGGGCTGCAGATATAGAGCTCTGAGCAGCTGGCAAGGCTGGCAGGAGACTGGTGAAGTCTGAGAACCCAGTCCTCTCCTGCCGGAGGCAGTGACTTAGGATGTGAGCTGGTGCTTGCTAAAGTGGGAGAAAGGGATTTCATGGGGGAGATGATTTCTCTTTTGGGGGAATCTTGGCAGTCCTGGCAAAGAAAGAGGCCTGGGGCCTGTGTACCAGCATCACACTCTGATTCTGGTCAGGTGCTGCCTGCTTTGGCCCTGTGGTTTCCCAAGACATACTAAGTTCTATTCTGGGGCATTCCAGCATTCTTCACTTCTTCTCACTCTAGGGTGGCCAAGAGCCACTGTTCAATATTTCTGCTTGATTTGACTCAGGCTGTATTCTCCTAGGCCCTCAGGAAAGTTGACAGCCTCAGGAAACTGCTGTCAGCCTTGGAGGCCAAGGTCAAGGTCCAGACAGCTCCCAACAAGGATGTGCAGAAGGAGATCGCAGATCTCGGTGAGGTGAGGATGGTAGCAGTGCTCTACTTCCCCAGAGTGGTTGGAACCTTGATTGCCAGCAGTGGGTGGTATCAATAAGACTCGAGTTCACCTGCCTGCTCCTGTCCCTTGGATACTGCAGCCAGCACCTGCTTCCTCATGTCATTGGCACTGGGAGAGGAGTGGAGCTTACTGAGCTCTACCAGTTGAGGCAGAGGTTCATAGGTGCTGCATCYCCTGTCGTGGTCACTGGCACCTTTAACCCTCTCTACTTGCTTCCCTTTTGCAGACACTGGCCACTGCTGTTATCCCACAGTGGCAGAAAGATGAACTGAGAGAGTCTGTTAAAGCACTGAAGAAAGTCATGGATGACCTGGACCGAGCAAGCAAAGCTGACATCCAGAAAAGAGTRAGCCCTGGACTGGAGTAAAGGACAGTGTGGGAGGGCTGTGGGGTGCCCCCTTGGGAACTCCATTTGTGTCCAGCGTGGAAGAGAACTGATCTGTGAGATTGCCTCCTCACACTGTTCAACCTTCCAGCTTCTGCTGCCTCCTGAAGCAGAATTACCTCCATGCCTAGGTTGAAGCATGGCAGCTTGTTCCTGCCCTAATGGTGCCCCTGGGTGCAGGCTTCCTCCTGGATCCTGAGTTTTCTGGAGGGGGAATCATACATATCATGCTGTCTTGTGGGCCACATACCTACCTGTCAGAATATTTTGCTCCTGGCTCCACAGTGTGAAGCTGCTCCAGACTGGGCTGTGGGTGTGTTTTGGCACCTTTGGGCCCTCTGTCCCTGCTCTACCCAGGTGGTTCATGTGTCCACACACAGTGTGGGTGGTCTAATGGCTGACTGCTGTCGTCCTCAGGTGCTGGAGAAGACCAAGCAAGTCATTGAGAGTCACCCTAACCAGCCATGGGTCATCATGGAAATGGAAAATGGAGCCTCAGCAAAGGTATGGAAAGACCTCATGTCAAGTTCTTCCCTGGCCAGGGGTGAATCTGCTCCTTCCCTCCTCCACACACAAGTTTTTTCCAAGTGATTTCTATTGGAATGAAAGCTCCCTTGTGTGCACMGTGTCTCAGTGCTGAGCCCAGCAAGTATCAGGAAGCGGAGGCTGCTTGTGCCTGGGCTTAGACCRCTCTGGGTTTAGTGCCCTGTTAAAATTTTCTCTCTGGGACTCTTGGAGCTGATCCCACTCACTCTCTGTGGCCACCACCATCACCATGRTGCCCACACTTCTGCTCCCATTGGGTGCTGTTGCAGTGTTTTCCCCAGCAGAAGGGTGCATCCCATGGGATGGCAGTGCTGGCAGCCCAGGGAGCTGCATGTTCCCAATCCAACCAGAGCAGCACTGATTTGCTCGCCAGAGGACCCACTCCTGGGCTTCTGTGCTGCATCATGCTGTGTGTGTGGGCGAGAGATGGTCTCCTTGGGAATAAAGAGATGTGTGGCAGTCTCCCTGGTTTCTGTCCTACCTGCTCTGTCTGGGAACATCTTCATGCTGCCTTTGAGTTCTCCTGACTCCCTTTGGAACAGCTGCTCCCTCCTGGGAGGAGCTTTTTGCCCTCCAGCCAGTACACTCASGCAAAGGTTCATTCTGGGGCTGCTTCTGCCAGTTTCTGGATGCCTGAAGGTGGGGAAATAAGATTCTTCTTCCTGCCTCGGGAAACATAGCCAGGGTTTATGTCTGCTGCCAAGGCTTCTACACTGCCAGGAATGTGAAGATGGCTCGTAGTTGGAAGGAGATGCTGCTCCAGCAGTTGGGACTGGAGCTGGGCTGAGTGCAAGCGCAGAGAGGCAGTCATGTAATGATTTTGTTCTCTTACAGGCCCTGAACGAATCTCTGAAGCTCTTCAAGACTAACTCCCCTCAGACTGCTGCTATGCTCTTTGCTGTGGATAATGAAGCTGGCAGGATCACCTGCCTCTGTCAAGTACCCCAGGTAACACCAGGACTGCATGCCTGCCTCTCCCTGAGCCTTCGTGGAGGAGCTGCACCCTCCAGGCAGGAATAATCTAAAATAACACAGCCACAACTGATGGGAGCTTAGCAAGAGCCACARCCCTCGTGCTTGGGCTTATTGTCAGGCTGCAGAAGTGAAGGAAAAGGACTTGTGCCTTGCAAACAGGGAAGGGGAAGAGTCAGGACTCGACGCAGTGGTAGTCAGGGGGCAGGAGACTSTTGTTCTTCCCTCAGTGCTGACCGCTGGGTTTCTTTTCCTGCCCAGGAGACTGCAAATAAGGGCCTGAAAGCGAGCCAGTGGGTGCAGGAAGTGTCTGGCTTGATGGACGGCAAAGGCGGAGGGAAGGACATCTCTGCGCAGGCAACAGGCAAGAACGTGGGCTGCCTCCAGGAAGCCCTGAAACTGGCCACGGACTTTGCCAGGCTCCGGCTGGGGGAGCTGAAGAACTGACTGAGGGGGGAACCCCTGCCCCTTTGTCTCCCTGTCTGTCCTCTGCCTGGGATTCCTGTCAATAAAGGCCCCCTGCCCCGCGCTGTGCGCCCCGGCTCTGCTGAGGGGAGGGGACGGGAGAGGATGGGGTGGGATCGTCCTGCCAGTCACAGCCTGGGCCCGCCCTCTGCTCGTGCCCGCCCCCTGCCCGCCCTCACGGCGTACCGCCGAACATGCCGCTCGATCACCGCCGCCTCTGCGGCCCGGAGGAGTCGCAGCCGCCGGCGCTGTGGGCAGCGATCGCGGCCGAGGATGAGGAGGACGAAGAGTGCGTAGGGGCGGCGCCGCGGGACCCCTGTGCCCTGCGGCCGCTGTTCGCGCGGGCCGGGCTGCTGAGCCAGGCGCAGGGCTCGGCCTACGTGGAGCTGGGCAGCGGCACCAAGGTGCTCTGCGCCGCCTGGGGCCCGCGGGAGGCGGCCGAGCCCGGGCCGGGCCGGCTGCTCTGCGAGTTCCGCCGGGCGCCCTTCGCGGGACACGGGGCGCGGGGCCGGCCGGGCACTGCGGCCGAGCGGGAGGCGGAGCGGGACGCGGCGGCAGCGCTGCGGGAGGCGCTGGAGCCGGCCGTGCGGCTGGGCCGGTACCCGCGGGCTCGCCTGGCCGTCAGCGCGCTGCTGCTGCAGGACGGGGGCTCGGCGCTGGCCGCCGCCATCAGCGCCGCCGCCCTGGCCCTGGCGGACGCGGGCGTGGAGATGTACGACCTGGCCGTGGGCTGCGCGCTGTGCCGGCCGCCCGCGCCCGCCGCCTCATGGATGCTGCAGCCCGCCGAGCCCGAGGAGCGCCGCGCCGCCGCCCGCCTCACGCTGGCCCTGCTGCCCGCCCTCAACCAGGTGTCGGCCGTGCTGGGCGGCGGCCGGGGCGGCCCGCCCGAGGACTGGGCTCAAGCCCTGCGGCTCGGCCTCGATGGCTGCCACCGGCAGTACCCGGTGCTGCGGCAGAGCCTGCTGCGGGCCACCCAGCGCCGCGATGCCGCCGCCGCCGCTGCCACCGCCGCTGCTACCGCCAGTGCCGCCGCTGCCACCAATGCCTGAGTGCCCGTGAGAGCTGCGTGCCCCATTCTGGAGATGGGCTCATCTCCCAGAACCTGTCCAAACTGCCTTCARTGCTACCGGAGACCCTTGAGGCCTTCCTGATCCATACCTCGCTGTTGGGGATTAAAAGAAGTTTACTTTTAGAATATTAGAGGTTTGTTAAGTTTAAGCTTAAAGTTTAATTGTTACTGCTGGAGAATCCCCTGATCCAACCTGATCCGTGCCTCATGCTGCTGGAGAGCCTCCTGAGCCTATCCATGTGCTGCTGGAGACCCCCTGGTGCTGCCCACACAGCTGGAGGCCCAAGAACTCTGCTCAAGAATGCCAGAGTGCAGCTCCACCACCACTGGAGAGCCCCCAAAGCAGCACCCACACTACTGGAGCACCCCAAAGTGCACATGAGGAGCCCCCTGTTGCTGGAGACCATTCCTGACTGGCACCACAGGATCCAAATAGCCTTGCACGCTGCTGAAACACCCACAGGAACAGTCTCCCTACTGCCTCAGCAGGMAGAACCTGCCTAAGACCTCCCTACAAGCAGCTGCCAGCATTGTGAGACCCCACATCTCACCCCGAGGTGATCACAGCACCAGGCTGAGACCCTCTCTCTAAGCTCCGCACCATAATTATCCACGCAGGCAGCATCCAGGCAGCACCGGGCAGGAAGCACATCGTGGAAACACGTCATGGCATGGACTGTGCATCCCTTGGACTTCAGGGTGATAAGAGTTGTGTTTTGTAAGTTTTTTCATAATAATAAATCATCTTTTTTTCTGATGAGTCTTTTGCCTGCRGGGCCCTGCCTCTGCCTGCATGGCCAGAGGTGGAAGGATGCACTTCCACAATTGGGRTCACTCCCTCTGCTCCCACTTGTACTTGAGGAGTGCCAGGGAAGCTGGGTGCTTCCTTGAAATCAGGATATTCCTGGAGATGGAGTGGAGCAGGTTGGTCCTGTCTGCCAAGYTGCACCATGGTGGGCTGGTAGGGAATATTCTGGGTATTTTCCATTTGAAACAGGGCAGAGCTGCACTCCTGCCTCTGGTTTGAGCTGTAGGAAAGGCAGCATCCAGGTAGGCCCTCAGAGCTGCGGGCTGTGTCTGGCAGCACATAAAATGGGGTACAAAAATTAAACATGTACTTCAGATATTTAAAAACTGCATTRGAGTCAAATAACCAAAGAAAAGAAATACAAATTATTTTTGTTCCCAACACAGCACACTCTTTTACCAGAGCAAATTAGAAATACAGAACAAGTTCCTACCAGTGAGAGAACGATGACCAAGAAATGAGGGACATGGACCTGAAACACGATGCTGGGGAGCACAGTGARGACCAGGACTCCATGGGGCAGGCCAGGGGCCCCATAAAGCTCTTACTGGAGTCCTGCAGGAACAATGCCTGGCTAAGAACAGCCTGTGGMAATCCAGTAAGGAAAATACATTTGGGAGGGGCAAATGGGAATGATTGAGTTGGCATTGCCCCACTGCTGGTCCTGCAGTTTGGCACCATCCCAAAATCCCAAAAAAAGCCTCCTAAAGCTGGCTTAGGGTGGTTCTTCCTGTGGTGGCATGCTGAGCAGCTCTGAAAGCCACTCTTTTCTACCCATGCCTGCTGTACCAGTTCCCAGGATCTGAAAGTTGGGATGTGACCTGTGCTGTAGGGGTGGGAACCCTGGGCTACTTTCTCTGTGCTCCACAGTATCATGTGGCTGAGGTGATACTGGCAGCAAGGCAGATGGGATTCGGGATGCTCCTTTAAGATACGGTCCTTTTGGTTTTTTACTGCTCCCCTCCCTCCCCAGGCCACCTCTGCTAATCCATAGGTTTGAAAAGAGGAAGAAAAAGAAAAGAAGCACACTGGAACACAAAAACTTCTCTCGCCAGAGCTGGCTGGCAACTCCCAGGGTGGGACACAGGGCTGCCAGTGGCAGGGGATGGCCTTGCTGAGGACAGGCACCTCACGTGTGTGGCACTGCCTGGAAGCCTCAAAAGAAATAATGACCACAAGCTGGGATGGACTGGCCATACGGGAAGGCCACGGCATCCCAGTCCAGCTACTGGCTCCCCTCAGGGYCCGACCTGTGGGTTTTCACCTGTGAAGAGAAACACAGCATGGCCATCAGGATCAAATCCAGCACCCTGCTCAGCACAGGGGTGCCTGGGATCCCACACGCAGCTGGGGGATACAGGTGTGGGAGCAGCACATTTGGCAAAAGGTATTTCTGCTCTGAGGGTTTTTTGTAGCCTCRGTGCTGGAGTGATGCACACGCAGGTGTTTGCTGCAAGGTGCTTGGGGATGTTCTGGATGTCCTCGAAGTTTTAGCCCTGGCCCACAACTGGAATGGCTTGGGGAACCCTGATGGAGTGTTTCCTTTATTCCTGGCATCAATCACTAGCAAGCAGGGGTGGCTTTTAGGGAAGCAGAGAGCCTCACAGGATTAGGCCTTCCTCTTACCATCTCCTCTGTGTCTGTGCTCTCCTCGGCAYTGTCGATGTTGTGCAGGCCGTTGTGCCCATCAGCCTCYGTYCCCTCCTTCCCCCRTGACTCCTCTCTCCCTGGAGATGGYGACTTTGTGCTCAGCTCTTCCCTCTTCTCACTTTCCATGGACCCTGTGAAGGCAGAGACAGAAGAAACTTGGGATATCTGCAAACACCAGCCCTGTCCTTGCCAGCTTCCCTTGTGCCAGCCAAAAAAACAGGCTCTTCACTGCCAGCCCAGAGAAGGGAAGGGATGCAGGGAATCTGCCCAGGCAGCTCTGGATGTCCTGGGCACACAGGGAGAGACCTCTTACACCCAGCTCAAGGTCCAGAGCTGCCTGGCATAGCCATGCAASGTTTGGAGGGGCTGCAGCTGGTCCCCTCACCCGTGAGACGCTCTCTCCGCTGGTCCATGTGGTCCAGACTTTCCAGCAGACTGTCCACCTGTGCCTTGATCTGGCTCAGCTCCCCCTTGATGGAGTGCAACTCTTCGGCTCGCACTGCAGGGAGAGGAGCCATGAGGATCCCACCCAGAGCCAGGAAGACACGCCATCCTGGACAGCCACCTCCGGAGCATCTCCCTCTGCAGGGCATTCCCCTTCCCTGGAGCATTCTCCTCCACCAAACATTCTCCTCTATGAAAGAAMCTCCCCACTGGGCATCTGTGGGGAGCAGGAATGGATGCAGAGGACAGCCAGCACACCAGTGGAGCCCAGGCTGTGTCTGCTGGAGCTGGGGACTCAGAGCAACAGAGTCAGCACCAAGTGGAGCCTCTGGGTTCTAATACACTGAGTTGCAAGATTTCTGCTTTCTCTTCCTCCCAGCCCTGTTGCACTAACACTTCCTCCGTCCTGTTGTAGAGCTGGTGCTGCTCCTCGTCCCAGGCTGGGGACTCAGGCTTCTCTTGCTTCCTCCTCCCAAATGAGTCCGTCTGGTCTTGACTGGGATGCGGTTAATGAGCAGGGGGATCTTCTGGTACTCGTACACCCTGCAAGGGCACAAGAGSAGGGTGGCATGAGCACAACCTCAGATGTGCAGCAGCAGCCCCTGCCAGCCAAGAGAGCATCTCCTGAGGTCCCTGTGCAGTAAAGGACCCCCAGCCTGGGCACTGCCCTGCCCGCACACTGTCCCTGCCCCATGTATCCATCCCCCAGGCCCCCAGCCAGGGGAGCTGCAGCTCCTCAAAATGGGGAAACACCACTGAGCCCTTGTCAAAGGCATGGGGACAGATGCTCAGGGACACCCTGCTTTTCCACAATCAGAGATACAGTCACATGCCAAACCCACACATGCTCAGCTCATCTCGCTCCTGGGGTGCTGCGCTCACCGGCACGGGATGTCATCCCTGTAGAGATTGCAGTCCAGGTCACAGTTACTGCAGAAGGGCGAGAGAAGAGAGGGCTTTGAGGGAGATGATGAGAGTCCCCAGGGCAGCATCAGCAGGGTCTGCCCTCAGGAAGCTGCATTTCGAGTGCCCAGTGTTAAGTTTCACGGTTGTGGCTCCATACACACACTGTCAGCTCTCTTGGCTCCAAATTAAGAAGTGATCTGTCAACAGATCACTTCCACAGCAGGCAGTGACATTCCAGTAATAAATCATGCACTCTGGACCAGGGAGTGGGGGAAGGAGAAGGAAGAAGACAAGGAAGAGGAAAGATGCTGAAGCTCATTTTGCTGCTTCAGCTCTTGCAGATTCAGGGAGTGTAGGATTAAGTGAGGGGAGACAAAGCCATGCTCTGAGTATCACTTGGAGCAGGGAGCCTTCATGCTGCCAGGAATGAGGGGCCAGGACAAGGCCCCCAGGGCTCCAGCTGTGGCTGCTGATGAACTTGTCACCGCAGGGTCAATGCAGGAGCTTAGAGAGAGCTGGAGGTCTGCTGGGGGCTCGCAGGCATGCTGGGCTGCTCTGCCTAGGCCAGGCTTGCCCGGCCCAGAGGGCAGCTCAGAGCCCATCATAGGGCAGAGGCATCCCCTTGTCCCTCTGCCACTCTGCCTTCTTCAAGAATTATCTGCACAGGACACAGTCCACAAGTGCCAGCCCTTCTGGTGAGGGTGAGCTGGCAGCTCTGGGCAACCAGGACCYGCCTGTTCCTGTGCTTTACTCACAGGGTACAATTTTTGGGGTGTGTTTAGGAAGCTTTTGGTCCAAGCTTGCTGCCTTCATCACTGTGGTGGGGACGGCAAGTCCTTTACATCCCCAACTCCTGCTGTCAGGGGGGAAGGTGGTAACCTGCCCTGGGGAAGAGGGGATGGGCAGATGGAAAGGTGTCCTAACCTACATACAGGGCACGGGGGAAGTGCCCTCTCCAATGGCTTCTGATCCTGCATGGAGCCCATGCCAAAAGGGAGGGGGATGCCACAGGGCACCCTGTACTTTGGGACAGCAGTTGACCCTGCAGCGCAGCTAACTTGGGGTCTAGCACCCAGCTGGGGACACAGCAAGGGATTTCCTGGCTCAGCTCTTAGCACAGAGCATCCCCTGGGAAGAGCAAAAGCAGTGGCTGCCATGCTSTAGTGCCCAAGGGCTGCATCCCTTCAGCTCCATGGCAACGGGCAGAGCAATTAGTTCAGTCAGGGCATTCACAAAAAGCTCTAACAAGACAGGAGCCCATCTCTGATCCCCTCCTCACCACACATCCACTGAGATGTGGAACCAAAAGTACACAGAAATGGGGACCAGCTCTTCATCTACCACTTGTACCACCATCACCATCACCTATTTTTCTCCTCAGGATGACACCTCTGTGTGCCTCTRCAGGCATGTCTGTCCCCAAAAGCCAGCATTTTAAAGCCACAATTGCAACTGACATGGATACAGAATCACGGAATCGCATAAAAGTTTCAGTTGTAAGAGTCCTTAAAGGTCATCTCATTTCAAACYCCCAGCCATGGGCAKGGACASCTTCCACTAGMCCAGGTTGTTCCAAKCCCCATCCAACCTGATCTTGATCACCTCCAGGGATGGAACATCCACAGCTTCCCTAGGCATCCTGTGCCGGGGCCTCACCACCCTCACAGGGAAGAATTTATTCCTTGAGTCCAATCTAGACTTGCCCCCTGACAGTGTGAAGCCATTACTGGGGGGCAACATCTGCAGCAGGTGTGGAGATCATGGTGCTTGTTCTCCCACGGCCTTCAGATGGGAAAGGGGAATCCCATTAGTGACAGCCACCAGGCAGGGGTGTCCCTAACCACTCCTCCCAGCTGGAATAGCCCGTGGAGTGAGTGACAGAGAGCAGAGAAGGAAGAGAAGCCAAGTGTGTGACAGCCCCCAGCTCCCCGTGCAGCCCTGCCCACCCCACACACAGGCACTCACTGGGACAAGCTGCTGCTGTGCTGCCGCTTCTGGCCCAGCCTGGCCCGGCTCGGCTTGGGCTCGCTGGCCATGTCCAGATCTGAGGGGAGAGAGGAGGGGARTGAGCAGYGGAAAGAAAAGGGATTRCCAGCATCCTACTCCATACAGACAWGTCTCTGACACCAGCTTCYCAGCCATGCTCCATTCTGGATGGAGATGTCCCGCTGCAGAGCTGGCAGATCTCTCCAGATTTAGGTTTTTGGGAAGAATGGCAGCAGCCCAAGATTTTTCCAGAGCATGTAATGGCTCCATATTCTCGTCCTGGTGGAGTAATGGTGTGGGGGGAATAATGCATGGGGGGYCATCCCAGTACTTAGAGGATATTCCTGACCTGGGGGCTATTAGCATGGGGACATCCCGGTATTGAGAGGACATCCCTGACCTGGGGTTAATGGCATGGGGATGTCCTCAAACTTGAAGAAATCCCTGTCCGAGGAGGGAATGGYATGGGGACATCCCAGTACTGAGAGGATATTCCTGTCCCATAGCTAATTCCTGTGGAGAYGTAATGGCACGGGGGCATCCCTGTACCGGCAGGACATCCTTGTTCCTTGTCCCGGGGCGATGTCATGGGGAGGACCAGGCATCCCGGTAATTGGGAGGTCATCCAGCCCTGAGGAGGGACTGGTAACGCTGTGGTGGGCACCCGGGAGGGAGCCGAGCCCGGGTGGGGGGCCTTAGAGGCACCAGTAGGCTGCAGGGGGACACCCCCGCCTCGGTCAGAGCTGGCGGTGCCGGGCGAGCATCCCAGTGCCGAGCGAGCATCCCGGTGCTGGGCGAGCATCCCAGTGCCGAGCGAGCATCCCGGTGCCAGAGCATCCCGGTGCCGAGAGAGCATCCCGGTGCCGAGAGAGCATCCCGGTGCCGAGAGAGCATCCCGGTGCCGGAGCATCTCCCCGGAGTGGGGAGCAGTAGGAGAGCCGATCCCGCGGGAGGGGCACTCGGGGAGGGTGGAGGGCCGGATCCGGCCGGTACTTACATCTCCAGCCCGCGTCCCCGCTGCCGAAGAGCGTCATGGCCCCGCTCCGGCCGCGCACCCCGCACCCCGCACCCCGAGCCCCGCACCCGACCSAGCGCGCTGCCACCGGGCGCTACCACCGCCGGGCGGGGGGGCCACGGGCCGCACCACCATGGCCATGCAGGGGGCACCGCGCCCCGCACAGTGGTCTGTGGCACCCCCACTGCCCGTCCCTGSCCGCCCCTCTGCCGGCATCGCGGGACCGGGCTCACCCTGCCCCGGGCATCTCCATCCTCACCCGCATCCTCCCGGGGCTCCTTCCAGCTCCATCCTCCCGCCCCTTCCCACCTGCCGGATCCCGCCCTSGGGATCTCCATCCTCACCCGCATCCTCCCGGGGCTCCTTCCAGCTCCATCCTCTCGCCATCTCCCACCTGCCGGCCCCTGCCCTCCTGGCTGCCGGYTCAGTTTCATTCTATTTCAGGGTTTGCCCGGAGCCCCGAGCCAAGCCCAGGAYGGTGCCTTACCCTCGGCTGAGACGGGGCACAACCAACAGGGCACACAACAGCCTGGCTGAGGACATTTTAATTGCCGCCCCAGCCCAGCACTGGAGCGGATTGTTATGAAAGGAGGAGGCAGTGGCGTGTMCCCTCCAAAAGCACCCTCTGACACCCACCAGTGCCTTGCACTCAGCTGAGTGCACCAGGCTTGCACTCAGCACATGGGGTGCTGTGACTTGGGGCCATCCTGGGGCTGGAAGAAGCAGCTCTTGGCTAAATGCTGCCCCTCCAAAAAAACCCCATGTGCTGAAGACAAGCYCAGTCAAGGCTGGCCTCAGCTCCTGCAACCCCAGAACCTGCTCCAGAGATGAAGCTGGAKGTACCACCCCACGCAGGCAGGATGTGGGCTGTGGCTAGGGAGAACCTGTGGGCTTGGGGGAGGAAAAAGACACAAAATGCTCTTCCCAAGGGTGTGAGGGTCTTTATTAAGGAGCAGATGATGATGATGAATGACCAGGGGATGGTGAAGAATTCACCAGGCTGGGGGGTTGTCACCCAGGTCAGGATGATGGCTCAGAGCTGAGCTGGTCCTCACCCTGAGCTGTACCAAGGTCTGCACCCCCAAAGAGCCCCCTTATCCCCTCGTTACACTGAGATCACAGTCCAGACACAGCCCGGCTGCCAGTTTTGGAGGAGGATGCTGCTGTACCTGGCTGTTACAGGGGCATCTCTGGGATGTTGCAGAGTGATGGTGACAGGAGAAGGTGAGGGGCAGAAGAAGATGCTGTTTCAGGGACGCTGATGTACAGCACACCCCTTCTTGCCAGGTGCCAGTGCCACGGGYCCCCTCAGCCTCTCATTCCCTGCACAAGTGAGCTGGGGGAGATCCTCCTGAGCCATGGTCTGGGCTTGGCACAGCACCAGGGTCCTTCTGTGTCACAGGTTCAGCACAGCAGCCAGCGCTGGCTGTTTTCCAGGGCTGTCAGCTCAGGGGTCCTGCTGCCATAGGGCAATGTGTTCYTGGGCTGCAATGGGATGTGTAGAGTCAGCCCAGGAGTGACACAGAGGTCTGGGCAGGGCTGGCAGCAAGGGACAGACCCAGCAGAGCCAGGGAYTGGCACCTCCAGGGCTCAGCACACCCAGGCAGACACAGGAGGGCTCACTCACCAAACTGGCAGATGTATCGGTTTCGAGTCTTGCAGCGCTGGTCATTCCAGTTGAAGGCGGCTGATGCTTGCATCTCCACACAGTTCCCAAACCTGTGTCCCACCAGGATGGTGGTGAAGCCAGCCAGCAGTGACACCATGCCCAGTTTGGTGTCCTCTAGATCCACTTACCCCTGGTTGTCTGGCTGCCCGAAAGCRAAGCTGGTGAAGGAGGATGGCTCGCCCACGTCCCAGCGGAAGGAAGCCTTGGATGTTTTGTAGGTGAGACCTGGGGGAGCAGGAGGTGGGTTGGCACATCTACCAGCACCCTGGGTACCCTGCCCCCTGCCCGCTGCTGTCTCTCACCAATCCAGAAATTTCCAGTCTCAAAATCGGTGTCTGTCACCCTGTTACCCATCTCCAAGCGGCTGAGGTAGAAAGCCAGGATGTCCTGAACCTTCTGGTTTCTTATCTGGGCCAGCATCGCCCCTTTCTCCTGTAGGGATGGGAGAAAGATTGCCTCACCCAGGTGACCCTGCCCTACACCAGCCAGAGGAGAGATGCCCAGGGGGTCTGCAAGCGTGTGTGGCACTTTTCAGTTGCACAGGGACGCTCAGAGCATCCCAGGAGCTCACCTGGCATTTAATTTTGGCTCCATAGTAGGTGTCAGCCTCGGGGGACACCATGAAGCAGTCGCTGTCTATCCTCACGTCGCAGGCATGGAAGGGGAAATGGATCTTCACTGGGGGCACAGGCAGGAGCGGGTGGGTCCTTGTGCCGGCAGAGCTGGGCCCACAGAGGACCCTTTGCCCCACTTTGGGGGTCCCTGCCTGTGGATCCCTGCTGCCATCCCGCAGCAGCGCAGGCGGGCACAGACTCACTGCCGCACTCGGCTCCACCGTAGCCCGCATCGCAGAGGCAGGAGCACTCCTCCTTCCTGAACCTTCCATGGAGGCACTGCCCGCTGCACCTCACTGTGGGCACAGCGCTGCGTTAGCCGTCAGGGGGCTCAGCAGCCCCTGCCCACCCTGGGGGCTGTGCTGCCCACGCTGCACCGGCCCTGCACCAACTCTGTGCCGGCACACACGAGCCCTGCAGCAGCCACGCACACACACGAGCCCTGCAGCAGCCACGCACACACACGAGCCCTGCAGCAGCCACGCACACGCCTCTGGAGGCTGCACGGTGCCCTCTCACCTTGGCAATACCTGCCCGTGTAGCCGGGGGGACAGGCGCACTGGCAGCTGCTCATGTCGAGGCGCCCGCTGTTCCTGCAGCTCATGCGACAGGGGTTCCTGGGCACCTCTGGAAACACCAGTGTGGCAGTGAGGGTGTCAGGGCCGGGGGCAGCATCACCAGGGCCGTGAAGGGGCAGTGGGGACGGCGGGGACTCACCGCAGAGCCCGCCACTGTGGTCCCAGGACTTGAAGCAGCCAGAGAGGCCGGCGGTGCAGAGGGAGCACCAGGGTCCCTGCTTGTAGGGCAGGATGGGCGTCCCGGCCACCTCCCAGTTGCCCCTGGCCCCACAGGCAACTGGAGGAGAGTGCCCCACCCACCTAGGCAAGCCCCCACCCACACGGCAAAGCCACACCCATTCCTAAATTCACAGCCCTGCCTACGTTCCCCAGCCTCACCCACTTCCAGAACTCGGTCCTGTCCACAGCACTCAGCCCTGCTCACTTCAACCCACAACCCCGCCCCCAACATCCTGACCCGCCCACTTCTCAAACATAGCYCTATTTGCATTTCCAAGCCCCACCCACATCACCCAGACCCGCCCATTTCCATCGCACAGCCCCATTCACCACCAGGACAAGCATCACCCCCTCCCTGAGCACACATCCCTTAGGTGAACCCATGACCCTACCTGGACACACCCAGGTGAAACCCCACCCACATTGCCCATCCCTGCCCATCCCCACCCTCACAGCCACACCCACCACGCCCCAGCCCCACCCTGCAGCCCCTTACCCCGGGGAGTAGGCACAGGCGAAGGCTTCGCTGGGGCCATGGGGGCCGGGACAGCGGTGCCGGCCGCAGCCCAGCTGCCCCGCCGTGGCCCACACCAGCTGTGGGAGAGCGTTTGTCAGTGGGGCCCCGCACCCCAGCGGGCCCCCCATTGCCCCCTGCCCACCTGGGTGTAATGGCGGCAGGTGGCATTGCCAGCACAGCGYCCCGTCCCGTAGTCATAGCGTCGTCCCTCGGCGAACCAGAGCTCCAGCACGGCCCCGAAGCCTCCGGCACCCGCCGGCAGCAGCACCTCGCTCCAGCCCAGCTGAGGGGCTGGCGGCGGAGCGGGGCCCTCCAGGCAGCTGGCTGCCCGTGCCCCCGCCAGCCGCCCCAGCTCCTCGCTCCACTCCTGCGGGGATGGGCGTGAGCCACCCAGGGAACAGCCCAAGGGGTTTGGGGACCACCGAGACTGGGGGATGCTGCAAGGGATCCCCAGGGCCCAGTGCTGCCCTTGGTGTGTGCAGCCATGGGGTGATCAGGAGACATCAGAGGGACATCAAAGATACCKCAAAGGACCAGCCCTGCTTTTGGTGTGCCCTGGTTGTAGCAGAGCCGGTGGCATGCCGTTCCCCAGGGGCCCCCCACCAGCCAGCTATTCTGCTTCATTAATGAGTTAAAAACTTCTGTGTATCACCCATGGGCTGCCCACCTCCCTGGGCATGGAGTGGGATGTGGATGTGACACGGAGGGTGGGGGGCCCGGGACTTGCACGGGGGCTCACCAGCTTCTGCATGTTTGCAGCAGGGGGTTGCACTTTGCTCCTCAACTTGTTGTGCAGGGAGAGCACCAGGAAGGTCTCCTTCATGCTGAGAGCTGGGGGGGACAGCAGGGGATACAGATGGGGCCAAGGGGGCTGAGGGGTACAAGTGCCTTCCCCGCACCCCTGGTTGTGGCCGGATCCTTTGGGGGACCGTGGGAATTCCCCCTGAAGGTTCCGACCGCAGCCGGGGATACCGGGAAGGCACCCGGGTCTCCATGGAGACTTGAGGGGAGAGAAGAAAGAGCTTTTGGGCTGGGAGCACAAAAGGGGCAAGGGGCCGAGGGGAGGGGGCAGCCTGCTGGGCCCCCGTCTCGCACGGGTGGGCTGAGACTGCCAGGAATGTACCCTCTCTGCCCTCATCCATCTCTGTCCTGCCAGGATCCAGACCCCACTGGGCTGGTCCCATCATCAGCCCCCATCACCAGCTGCAAGACAGCCAGACCCGTTCCATCACTAGCTCCATCCCATTACCAACCCCAGAGCCCCGTGGTTCCCTTGCAACACCAGCCCCAGAGTCCCCAGYTCCATCCCATCACCAAATCCATGCCCCCTCTCCCAGTCCCATTCCATCCTCTGCCCCCATCACCCACCAACCGCCCCACTGCTATTCCTGGGTGCCCATCACCAACCCAGCCCCCCACACATCTGGTCTGGCCCAAGGGGGTGATGCTCAGGGTACACTCACCCCCCGAACCAGCTGCCTCCCATCCCTTGCTGCCGGACAGGCAGCCCCTCTCCCAGTTACCTCCCGGAGCCAGCRGGGACAACTTTTCTGAAGCATCCGACCTCGTCTCACCCACCCTCCACACCAGGAGGCTGCAAACCAGCAGGACCAAGAGCTTCATGTAGGTCCTTGGATGGGGGGACCAGACCCCCAAGCTCCGGAGGGAGGACAGGGGAGAGCCGAGCCGCCCCGCAGCAGCCCCAGCTTTGGGGCGAGCTCGGCTGTGCGCTCCTGCGTGCATGTGTGTGTGTGTGTGTGTGTGTGTCTGGTTGCAGGATTTGATCCTATTCAGGACTCCAGACAGGCACCGCTGGGCAGCGGGAACAAAAGCTTGACGGGTGAGTAATAGCTCTGTCAAAACAGTTGCTCGCTGGAGCGAATGCGGCAGACAACTCCCGGGGCCCCGGGCTGCAGCCCCGCCGGGATGCCCCGCAGCGGGGTCAGCCCTCCGTGCTCTGCCCCAGCCCCGCTGCCGAGCCGGGGTCGGGCTCTGAGGGCAGCAGGAGCGGGGGTCGCAGGCAGCACCCACTTTGGGCACTGGGAGAGTGGGAGCCCAGGGGCTGGGGCAGCAAGGGGGCCCCTGCTGCCAGCCTTCCTCCTGCCCCATGAATTAAACATGCCGGGGAGGTAACGCACACCGCTGCGGGCACGGAGCCAAATACCCGCTCCGGAGAGCTGGGCAGCGTGGTTACAGGGTGGGAGGATGTGAGGGCTGGGGGCCGCCCAAGGGGGCCGTGTCTCAGCAGGCACCCGGGGTCGGGCAGGGGTCCCGGAGCCCAGGCTGCTCTCAGCAACCTGAGARCTCTGCTGCAGCACAGGTGCTCCCCTGGCACAGGGCAGAGATGTGGGCTTCAGACATCCCCACTCAGGATTCTGAAATGCAATTGGCAGGAGGAATTGGGAGCATCCTACCCACCAGCTGTCAGGGCTGAGCTGGATGTCAGCATAAATCCAGCTCTAAATGCTTCACTTCCTTCAGCCTGAGCCTAACCCTGACCCTGGTCTGCAACCTGGCACTAATGTTAATGCCAAACCAAATTCTCACGCAAGACCTCTTGCTAATATGGATCTGAACCATTTGCACTGATCCTAACACTAACATTAACCATAAAAAAAAAATCCCTGGGTTTAGCCCTAACCATGATTTTAATGGTAATCAAAACATTAAACTTAATGTAACTCCAAACTTTACCCTAATATTAACCCTAATCCTAACCTCAACTCTAATCCTCACCTCAATCCTAACCCTGACTTTAATCCTAAACCCAATCCTAACCTCATCTTTTGCCATAATGCTGACTCTAACATTATCGCTGACCCTAACGTTAATGTGGACCGTAACATCAACTGCACTCCAGCCCCAGGCTGCAGCAGAGCCCTGGGGTTTCCCTCTGAACTCCAGCCAAGGCTGGAGCAAAGCTGTGCTGTGTCCAGTGAGTCCRCAGCATTCCTGGGCTGCCCTTCCCGGCAGCCCCAGCCCCACTGGAGAGCTGAACCCCCGCACAGACCCCAAAGTCATCTTTTCTCCCAGGAGACTTTCCCAGGCTTAGCCAGCGCACGGGATTAGCCTCATCCTGCATCCCTGCGTGCCGGGGAGCCCCAGAGCTGGGACTGGCCGTGTGGTGAGCCCGGCACCGCCGGTACCACCGTAACTGCCGTGACAGCCACTGCCTGGTCCTARTATCTGCTGGCCCTGAGACATGAAAGGCCCCAAAGCCTCTGATGTGCAGAGAGGGGAAGGAGAKGAAGGGAAGGGAAGGGAGAGGCTAGCACCAGTGCCAAGGGGAAACTTTCCTACAGCTCGGCCTCAGCCAGGGGAAAAACCAACAAACACACAGGCACACGCTGCGGATAAATGCCAGCGAGTGCAAGAGCGCGGCTGTGAGCAGAAACGGACTGTCGGTGTCTTGCCCCTGTAGCCAGCTCCAGCGTGATGCTCCTCATYCCACTGCCTGCCTGGCTGGCCCTGGGCATCCTGCAGCTGCCCCTCAGCAGCTCTCAGGTAAGGACCTGCATTCCCTCCCCTCCAGACCCACAACAGACCTCTCACTGTGGGCTGCTCAGCACCTACCTCTCACCCCCCAGAGTGGGGGTACAGCATAGCCASAGCACCCCAGGGACTGCCAGGGTTATGGGGACAGTCATGGGACTTTTCCCCTGCAGCAGTGGAACGATGTTAAATGCACTCAGGGCATCCAGCTTCTCCACAGCATCCAAGTGCCAGAGCAGGACAGGGAGGTGGGAGCTGAGTCTGGAGCAGACAAGGAATCAGGGTCAGACCCCAGCCAGGATGGGAAGGGGCTCTGTCCAGGGCAGGACATCCAAAAACAACCCCAGAGATGCTGCTTGCTTGGAAGGGTCCTGCCGGGCTGTGGCAGGGTGGCAGGGGAACCCAGTRTGTGATTGGAGCGTCCCCTATTCCCCCAGGAATGCCTGAACAGGCAGCAGGCACTCAGCGTGGTGCGGCAGATGCAGAAGCTGCTGGTGGCACAGGAGGCTGCCCATCTGCGAGGCATGCGTGGGCTCCGGCACCAGCTTTCCCTCCTCCAGAGCCGCCTCCAGAGACCAGCCACCAAACGCAATGGTAACYCTGGCTGGTCACCAGCACGGGTGACATCCCCACGGGGCAGCTGCAACCCCTGGACCAATGCAAACAGCCTGGGCAAGGGACCCCCAGCTCCCTGTCAGGCTGGGGCTGGCTCCAGGCTGGCCATGTCTATCCCCACTCATGTCTGTCTGTCTGTCTGTCTGTCCACAGAGACCTGTCCGCAGCTGGCAGTGCCCCTGAACGGACGGATGCTGGGCCGGAGCCTGCGCGTGGGCCACGAGGTTCACTTTGTGTGCGACGCCGGCTTCCGGCTGCTGGGCTCGGAGACACGCGCCTGCCGGCACAACCGCACGTGGAGCGGCACCCAGCCCTTCTGCAGAAGTGAAGTGGAGYRGGGTTGGGATGCCACGGGCTCAGCRCTGCCTGCGGGTYCCTCTGTCACCCTGAGCTGCWGGGTTCCATTGCTCTSTCCGGAGGCTGCARTGGGCACCGGGATYGGGCGAGGATGCGCTTCTCCAGCCAGTGCTTACAAGCTCCTTCTCCCTAGGTATGGATGACTGCTCCAGCAACCCGTGTGCCAACAGTGGGACCTGTGTGGATGGCAACCAGAGCTACACATGCCTCTGCCCTCCAGGCTGGTCAGGCCCCAGCTGCCAGAGCCCCATCTACTCCTGTAGGTGCCTGGGTTTGTGCTATGGAGGATGGGGTTGCTTTGGGGAMAGTACCTGGCCATGCTGCTCCTGTCTCCCCCTTCCCTGGCAGCCCCCTGCAACCCTGGCACCCACCATCTCCCCATGTCCCAGCATGTGACACCTGCTGTCCCCTGCAGACTGGGTGACACTGAGCAACACCTCCTTCAGCCGCCAGCCCCGCTGTGCCGAGGGCCGCTCCGGCTCCCGGCGTTGCAGCTGTGACACCGGCTTCCAGCTGCGAGCTGGTGGTGTCTGCCAAGGTAAGAGGGGAATGAAGATGATGGAGGGGTGGGGAACCAAGGCTCGGGGGCAGCAGGACTTCTGGCCATTCCCCACTTGGTCCACCCTAGATGTGGATGAATGCCAGCTCTACCAGTCCAGCCCCCAGACGCGGATTTGCCTCCACGACTGCCTCAACCTTCCYGGCTCCTATCGCTGCCTCTGCCCCCCTGGCTACCTGCTCCACGCTGACCGCAATGCCTGCGAGGGTAAGAACCCAGGGTGCTGGGCAGGGAGCCTCCCATGGGAAAAGGGATGCAGTGGGGACAGCCCCCCTCACCCCATGTCACCACCACAGATGTGAATGAGTGTGCTGGGAAGCAGCACAACTGCACCCAGGGTGACCTCTGCATCAACACTTTTGGGGGCCACCGCTGTGTGCACCCCAAGTGCCCCCCACCACGCCACAACACCAGCTATATCAAGACTTCTGCTTTGTGAGTAGCATACTGCGCCTGGCTCAGGCTGTGTCATTCCCTGTTTCAAGGTTGCTGTGCCATGGGACTGACAGCAGGGCTGGAGATGCTGCCTTTGGCATGGGCTGTTTGCAGGGATAACAGGGCAGCTCCCTGAGAGCCAACACAGCACTGAGCAGTGGCACCCCTTCTCTCCTGGCAGCCAGTGCGAGAGGAACCCCTGCCCCATGGACAGCCGAGCCTGCCAGCTGGCTGCCAACTCCATCTCCTTCCACTACCTGCCGCTCCAGGCCAACCGCACCGTGCCCCGTGTCCTCTTCAAGATGTCCACCACCCGCTTCCTGGGTGACAGCCTGCGCTTCACCATCACGGGCGGCCGGGGCCAGGGCGTCTTCGCCGTGCGGCGCTCGGACCGGCAGACGGGAGAGCTGCTGCTCACCAGCCCTGTGGCAGGGCCAGCCACGTTGGAGGTGGAGCTGGAGATGAGCGAGTTCTCCCACAAAGTCCTCCTGGGCAAGCACATCTTCAAGGTCACAGCTTTTGTGTCTCCGTATGTGTTTTGATTCCCTTTGGAGGTAGGTGTGGGGCCATGTCAGAGTCTCTCCTGGGGAGCATTGGAGCAGGTTCAGCTCAGTGGTCCCAGTTTTTGTCCCATTGRAGATATCCCTCTCCCAAAATGCTTTCTGATAGCCACCACAGTAAAAACTGTGTCCCCAAAGGGAAAACCCTACGGGCAGTGGAAGGACCAGCCTGGAGGTGCCTGCCTCTGCCAGCTCTGCTCCCCTCTGCCCACATGGCACATGGAGGGGAAAGACAGGGTGAGCCAACAGCACTCGGCATGCAATTCAGCTTCTTGTATCTCGTAATCTCTAATAAAAGAAAGTTGGCTGTAGGAAAGGTGTCCTCCTCGCTCTGTGTCTTGTATTCCTGGGGCAAGGCTTCTGGGGACAGCTGGTGGCCCTGGCTAATGGCAGGGTCACCCTGCAGAGCTTGGGGTGCCASTAGAGCTACCAAACCCATCCAGGATCATGCAGTGTCCATGTCCCTTCCAGCACCACTGTTCCTGGGGGCCACGCTGARGAGTGCCCCAGCACAAAAATGAGAGATGGGCTGATGAGAGAATCACAGAATGGTTGGGGTTGGAAGGGATCATCCTGTGCCAAGCCCACTGCCATGGGCCAGGACAATTTCCAACATGCTGCCCTGCACATCCTGCACAGCCAAGGCTGTCCTCAGCCCCCTTTGCAGTATCTGGAAAGCACAGCAGGGCTCCCTGGCACTGGTGAGCAGGGGACAGTGACAGGGACTGTGCATCCTTATGTCCAGGAGACTTCCCTCTGCCCCAGCTCTGACAGGAGTGGATCTCATGGCTGATCAAAACTGCAGCTCCCCAGCTCGCCAAGCACAGAGCTGCTCCCCTGCACCCCACTGGAGGAGGCTGGGCTGCGGGAACAAGTGGGGTGCAGCCCCTACACCCCTTGGGCACCCCCTTCCACCGCCAGCACAGCCGGAGCCCTGAGCAGGGAGAGCAGCTGGGGTTGAAAAGGTGACGAGGGCCTTTGGGGACACTGAGCGAAGGACACGCCGCCTCCGGGACGCCCTTCACTGTGCACACAGAGCCCTTCTTAGGTGAGTGCCCGGCCGGTGATCCTCGCACAAAGCAGCCGCTGTGCGCAGACCGCGGGTGGCTCATAAAGAGCTCCTTATGCGCCGCCACCGGCACGGCCACCGCAGCCCAGCTCCTCATGACAGGGGGAAAAACCTCTCCAGGGGCAGCAAAATGTGAGCTGGGCTGGAGGRGAGGCAAGGCTGTGTCACCGAATGCCGCAGCTGGCCTGTGCCGACTGGGATGCAAACAGGGAACGCAAACTAGAGAATTATGGGTGAATATTCCTGCGCATGAGGTGTCCTAGCCAAAATGGACACCACAAAYGGGGTCTGCACAGGTTTTCTTCTACCCTTTAAACCTTCAGGTGTGACATGGCTGCACTAGTCACTGTCACCCATGTCAGGGACTGCTAATGACAGGAAATGTTTGGGAAGTTCACTATGAGAAGGACWTGGAGGTGTTGGAGTGTGTCCAGAGARGGRCAATGGRGCTGGGGAAGGGTCTGGAGCACAAGTCTGATGAGGAGGTGATGAGGGAACTGGGAAGGMTCAGCCTGGAGAAAACGAGGCTCAGGGGGGACCTTATCACTCTCTACAACTCCCTGACAAGAGGGTACAGCCAGGTGGGGGTCAGGCTCTTCTCCCAGGTAACAAGTGATAGGACAAGCAGAAATGGCCTCAATTTGTGCTGRTAGAGGTTTAAATTGGATATTAGGGGAAATTTCTTCACAGAAAGGGTTTYAAATCCATCAAATGCTGTGTTATCGCGTTTGGCCAGGGGTATCCTTTATCCTTCATCAATAAAGCAATCATTGTTTCCGTRTCCTTTACTTTGTTTTACTTAAGCACAAACCACTGCAAAGCCTCCAGTAAATAAAATTCAGTAAAATTCTGCAATCTCCTTACGTCACAGTGTAAATCTGAATATATAGATTAACAAAAATACTACACGTTCATCGCATAAAGACTGGTTGATATAACAGAGAACGGAATTTTCCGGGAGTGGGATGATTTCAGCTCACATCCAGCCTCCACCGCTGGCACACTGGGCATCTCCAGCCCCATCCATATGGAATGCCATCCCTTGGAAGGCTGAGGTTATATTGTAGGCAGGATTTCCCCAAGTGCGAGAGGACCCCACCACACCTGATACAGGACGAAACCCCGCTCCTCCCTCCCATATCCCGGCGGAACGATCGCGCCCGGCGCGGTTTGGCCCCTKCGCGCCGCCGTAGCCGTTGCCATGGCGACGGGCCCAGCGGCCCGAGGCCCGCTGTGGCGCCGGGAGCTGCCGTGGAGGCCTCAGCCGGGGTCCCGCGCCCTGCCTGGGCATGAGGCGGGGCCGGGGCCGCTGTCAACCGCTTCTGCGGGGAGAAGGTGAGGGATAGGAGGTGGTGGAGTGCGGGAGGGGTCTCCGCGTCTCTCCCCAGAGTGGCTGCCCGGGAGCCCGCTCACCCGGCCCGGCCCCTGGTGCCTGCGCGTGCGTTGCGGTGCCTCTTTCTGTCTCCCCTGACAGTGACTTCATGCCTTGTTTTCTATGTTCAGTGTTTTCTGGAGCTGGGTAGAAAGGTGTGCCGGGCACACCCACAGCGGGTTTTGTAACAGGTAGCCCAAAGTGATGCACGAGCAAGTTTTCAACAACCTAATGAGAAAAGGATTACATGATTGGTAATGATTCCTCATCAGGGATGAGCCTGTTGCCATGCAGCAACTTCAATGGTGAAGGCAGGCAGATACTGCTAATTAGTTTGAAGGGTGAAATTTGGAATTTTTTATTCCAGCCTGCCTGTTGATAAGACCGTGCTGATAAGCAAAAATGACATTCTCTGCTATTCTTACYCACTCCTCTACCAGTTGACCCAAAATKACATTCCCAGCCCTTTGCCTGGCASTGAAGGACTGTTGGCATACCAAGGTCATAATTGTCCTGCTYACTCTTTCAGCATGTTGCCATGCTTGCTGTTTTCTAATCCTATGGTGTTGTTCTGGCACTGCAACCATTATCAAAAATACCACAAATGACCCAGAGACCTTTTCCTTTGCTTTCATCACTCTCCTGTGCATGTTAATCAGACTAATTGAAGTTGTTTGTAATGTAGATGTTAATTTCACATTCTCTTTAGTTACTAAGGAAGGGTGGGAGTGGTGCAGAGGTACCTGGAGTCAGCTCAGGTCCAGCAGAGCTCCTTTGCTGGTTTTGTGATGCTGCTCCTGATCTACTGCCTGGTTTGTTCTCCCTGGTATTTGTTGCACTGCAGTTCTCCATGAAGCAGAATAGCCCAATTCTCTGTTGTTAGAAAATCCTCTCAGCTCCGTGGCAAGTGAAAAGCAGCAGCTAATAGTTCAACAAAATTGAAAAAAAAGGAGAAATCACTTCTAAACTCAGCAGTGTTTCTTCTCAGATGTGTCATCATTTTGGTCTCTCTAACCCTGTCCACCTGGGAGCATATCTCCAGCACCAGGCCTCAGTCACAGTACTTTGATACCACATCTTTTTGTTTTCCATTTTTGATTTCTCTAGATGAATATCTGCAATAAACCTAATAATAAGATAGCTCCAGAGGATTTGGGTGAAGCTGTCCCTGARGTGAAGGTCCAACGTGCTCGAAGAAATGGCTGGAGCTGGCCCCTGCACCTGTTCCAGATCATTGCCTGGCTGCTGTTCCTCTTCTTTGCACTGGTTGGCTTTGGAATCCTGGTTCCTCTCCTGCCCCGCCACTGGCTGCCTGCTGGTTATATCGTATCCTTGGATCCAGAGGAGARCATGGGCTGTTATAAACTATCACTGAGGGGTTTTAACAGTACTTACTAGCACAGAAAGCATAGGAAAAAAGCACCTGAGCCAGAATATTTTTCTGAACTATAACCTTCATCTTGATATTCTCCTGACTATAAAAAACAGTTGCTTTGAGATCCTCACTTTAGGTCACTGATGTTCTGTTTGTCTCCTTCATCACTCTCTATTAAGGTTACTGCCTTTGCTTCTGATTCTCTTGTGCTGCCTCCTTCTGCCCATGTGTCTCCTTTGCTTTATATTATTCTTCTACAAGTGCGCTGCAGGGTTTGAGGGAAGTCGTACTGAAAAAGACCCTTTTTAAACATCCTTGTTGCATTGGCAGCCCCACATCCCTGTGCTGACTGGATGAGTCATGAAAGGCAGCTTTACATGCTTGTGGTTGTGTAGGGGATTGCTTGTGATAGCTCACAGTGATGCTCTCCACAAGCCCTCTCTTGTCTTCAGCAGAAAATCTGGGAGTGACAGACAAGGTGGTGTGGTGTAGACCTCAGAGAAAAGGTCTGTTGTGGGACAGTCTTGAGCAGCAGTTTAGTACACATCTAACAAAGACAGTGAAGGGTCTAGAGGAGAAGCGGCTGAGGATATTTGGTTTGTTCAGCCTGAAGCAGTTGGGGAGTGATCCCAGCGCTCCCAGTACTCCCAGTGCTGCCTGTACTATCACCTGTACTGGTCCTCAAGACAAGGCCTTGTTCTGAAGAGATGGGATGTATACTTATGGCATTTATACATCTGTCTTATAGATGCCTCTAAGTCTTTGGTATGTTTGGGATGATTTTGCTTATGATTGTTTTAGCTACACCTGCATGATTTGGACATTAATGTAATTAGCTCAGTGGTCTTACATCTACTTAACTTGCTCARATCCTTGGTATCTACCAAATACCTTTGCAATGTAATCTAAAGTTACTCCTCATTCAAGAAATTAATATATACCAAGGTTTTACTTCCCATTAATAAAGCACTAATGTCTCTTTTCTGTCAAAGGCAAATCCCTTCCCATTCTGCTCCACCAGCCATCAGAGCTCCAGTGAGCTGGGCCTCTCAAAGGCCTCCTTTTTTAACTTGCTACACTGACCTTTTTTCCATAGGTCTTAGTATGATCAATGGTGTGCACATCTGGGTGTATAGAAACAYTGACAAATCCTGGATCCTGTCTGTAAATTGTGTAGGAGCCTACTTTAAAGGTGTGCTTMTCTTCCTTGGGATTCTGACTAAGGAAAAGGAAAGCAAGGTGATCAATACTACTTCCTTGAAGTGACTTTTTTTTTTTTTTTTTAATTTGRTCCTGTGAAAGGGTATGTGCACAWYACTAACCACACTCCTTTCCAAGGAGTCAGTATGAACTGAGAAAGTTGGACCTATGTCAGCAGGCAGTACTTGGGGTGAGATTCTGGTAAGTAACTACTAACCCTCAAAAACTCCCTGTGCTTGGAAGAACTTTTCTGTGAGGCAGAGTAGTACATAATGAGAAGGGATGTTCCTGTAGATTTGTTTTGGATTTTTTTTCTAGAGGATGTTTATTATAATACAATAAAGTCTGTAAAGTTCAGATTMATGTGCTGCAGTTATGTAACGATTTCTAATTCTAAGCCATATATTTCTCATCTGTGTGGGATTTGTGTATTAAGGATTAAAAGATACGTGTTAAATCCTTAACTGTACRCTTCAGTGTCCAGGAGTGTGTTTTATCTACCATTTAGTTGTTCATCTTACTGCAGTCTCCATTGATCCTGCAGATGCAAATGTGCGAGAAAAAAACTATCTGGGGCCTCTGGCCACATTCAACCGTAACCAGCATGCACATGTCATTGAAAACCATCACTGCCATGTCTGTGATGTAGATGTGTAAGTATCTTCTCTTCACTTTCTACTGCTCTGTCTTCTTCAGGGTTGCACTTCACCGTTAAATCATCAATGCCAGACTGTAAGATTTGAGATTAAGCCCCTGAAGTGCTATAGCACAAGTTAAGCTTCATCCTGTGGCAGGGTTCAGGGAGCTGGGTAGGGAAGCTTCTGCCAAATGTGTACAGGGTTTTGTGTTTTATTTCATTGCTCATGTTGCRTGGAGAGGGCTGTAGTGTTCCATGTTCCCCTGTTTGACCTAACAGTGTGTAACTACTGTGTGTGTGCTTRTTTCTGGCTGGACGCTGACCACTAGCAGGAAATGCTTGGAGGGCAGGCATTAATATCAAGCTCTGTAGAGCTGCTGGAGGGATTCAAATAAGAATTCARCAGTCTCCAAATTAAAAATAATGCAGTGCACTGAAAGGCGAATTTTGTAATGTTTGGGATTGTCCAACAATGGCAGATATGTTTGGGAGTTGAAGTACTCTTGATGCAGAAAGTTTTCTCTCTATTACCAGGATCTCTGCTGCTGTATCCCCGTGTCTGAGTCACTAAAATGTCCTAGTAGTGAGCTGGTGCTGCCACACTAATGCCASCCTTTCTTTGACAGGAGTGCCAAGTCAAAGCACTGTGGAACTTGCAACAAGTGTGTRTGTGGCTTTGATCATCACTGCAAATGGCTCAACAATTGTGTGGGAGAGAGGAATTACTGGTAAGAGCTTGGCATTGTGACAGAAGCACCACACTGCATCCATAATGTGGCTCCTTCTCTTTCCAAGGTTCTTCTGTATCTCAGTCCAGTCTATACTTAGCCACACAGAATCACTTCTCTTTTATCCCCTGGCTGAATAGAATCAGTCATGAGAAAACTAGATGGAAAATACGAGCATAATCATGACATCCAAATAACCAGGGATAAAATTCCTGTACTTAGAATGTTGTAGCTGAACATCTGTGAGTAAAACCAGAGAACATAGTCTTATTATYTGGTATTAGGAAAAGCTTGCAGGATGCTAATTGGGTGTCTTTAGTGCTTCTGAGAGCTGGAGTGGGARTGGAACCATGATGGTGCTCTTCCASTCTGAAACAATCTGCATTCAGATCACTGCTTTCTCTATGAGACTTGCCAGTTGGCAGGATTCACAGCAGCATATAGGGACCTCTAATCCATGCCAGGCTTCAGATAAGAGTAAGGAGACTATCAGTGATGCTTCTCAGTTTAATTTCCTGCACTAAAACCCCGTGGAAAGCAAAATGTTGTTGCCGGGTGCCACGTTACACTGCCTTCAGATTTTGTGCAGGGAGCTCTTTGTCCTAGATATACTTGACTGTTTTGGAACCATGGTTRCACTAAAGGGTCACAGTTTAGTCCCTCAGGGTAACAAAAAATAAGTAAAGCTGTTCACCAGTATCTATCATAAGTGTAAGAAAGCGTGACAGTGATTTGAGCTACCTCTCTCTATCTCCATCTYTATTAGAGGCTGGGATATTGAATTGTATGTGTGATGTTATTGAAGCCACTGAGACCTCTCTCCTTCCTGGCAGGCTCTTTYTGAATAGTGTGCTGTCTGCCATTCTGGGCCTGGGCCTTCTGCTGCTCGTCGCTTTCTACGTCTTTGTGGAGTTCTTCGTTGACCCCACAGTGCTTCGCTCTGACCAGCACTTCGATGGTACAGCAGTGCTTCAGATGACATCCTGGGAACCAGCCATATCTTAATGAGGGTTTGCATTCTGTGAGCTCTTCCACTAAGGAGAAACTCYATTCCTTACTACTTCAATTTTATATTTCTGTTAGAGTATCTCTACTCAGCTGGATGAGATTTCTTTCCTTACAGAGCTAAGAGCTCTTCCTAAAGGCCCTGCATGGACCAGATTTCTTAGGCCTCCAGCGCACAATGGGTCTGCAGCTGCTTTTGAGTTAACATTTCTAGCTGTAATATTTAGTTGGAGATATTTCATACCTGGACAATCTGCTTATCTCCAACTCTCTTTATTTTACAGCTCTGAGGAACCACMTGGACCGCTGGTTTGTGTTTCTTCCTGCAACTCCTGTTGAGACTCAGGCACCTGCCATTTTGATCACAGCTGGGATTTTTATTCTTCTGAGCCTGGTGACCATGATCCTGCTGGGCCACCTCTTGACCTTTCACATCTATCTCTGTAGGTGTTTTGTTCTGTCATCTGCACCCCATTCCATTTTTGCTTAGCTTCTACTCATCCTGCATTCACCGTGTGTTTGCCTGTGTCACTAATGCATGCCCATTGTGCAGGATTGGCATTGAAAATATACAAAATTGGGATTTAACCTCTTTCTGAGTTCCCCCCCAGTAGGAGGTAGGCTTATCAATGCACGTGTAATGTGGGGCTTGTGCTGGGCCTGTTGGGCAGTCATGTTTTAAACTATATTATCCTGAAACAGAAAGCACATGGAAGAGTATTGGAGAGGCCAGGTGAGATGAGCTGGTCCATCCCAGCTCAGTACCAGAGATGGCAGGTTCAGATTGACTCRGCATATGGACTTTGTGAGTCTCCTCACTGTGCTCCCCAGTACTTCTCTTGTGTGAGAGAGCCTGTTTCTCCCTTACCCCAGAAAAATATGGATATACCGAGCTAAATTTGATTGGAGCACTGACATCCAGATTAAGGTACCCCTATGGAAGTTGTACCATATTCATACAAGAAGACTTGTGGAATTCAGAGGAAGAGGCTTTCAGAAAGGCTCCTCTTTAGATCTACTGCTTGTTGCTCYGTCAAAAAGGGATATTTATGTTTGTTTATGTACAGATGGGCATCAAAAACTTTTTTCAGCCTTCGTCTAAAATTAAGCCAATGCTTTTTGGCTGCTGATGAAAGTCATGATAGGCAAAGACCTTACATTTGCAGTAGTTGGTGGTGCCAGAACTAAGAAAGAAGGTATGTGGTGGCAGAGAAGTTAGGACAGCGGTTACAGAGGATCCTTGGRTGGATTTTCAGGTTCTGGGTTAACAGACCTGCAGATGCCAACACAAACTAGGTCAGCACAAACCAGCATGGCTCCAGAAGGAAAACAGTTGCACTGTTGAAGTGTAGWGTTCGATAGGTGAGTGTTCCTCAGCTGGCATGGACTGTGCACTCAGTGAGGACACTGACCATCATTTTCCTTCTAGAGCCTCTTTGAGCTTGACTGAAATTTGGGCATGCAGCAATTTTACTTTCTTGGCAGAATTAACAGTTGGCTAATGTGTTAACGGCAATGCCTGGAGATTTAAAAGGTCAATCTAGCACTGCAGAAAGACAAAAAGCATAACAAAGCTGGGCCCACGCCAAGAAGGTTTCTTCTGGCTGAAAAAGGATTATTCAGTTTAGTCCTGAGTGATCTTTATCCTGTCATTGTGTAGAGCTTCCAGTAGAGGGTGCACCCTGCTTGAGATAGCGACCTGCTTTATCTGTCAGACAAGCTAGTTCTGCACTGGGCTTGGGGGAGCTTTTGCTGCTCTTATTTTTAGGTAATTATTTTTTCTCTTTCAGAATAAATTTCGACCCAAATTAACTTCTACTTTTGACCCAATTTTAAGTCTTTATTACTTACATGAAAACAGAATTGCTGCTAATTTTTTTTTTTACGTTTTATTTCATTATAATCTGCTGCCCTAATGAAACTGGTCCCAGCTGTGCAGGTTGTTGTGTGTAAGCCCTTGCTTTAAAGAGGGACTTTACCACACTGAAGCTTATACTGTTGCTACACATGAGTATGCATTGGAYTCACCACTGTATTTGCACTTATAACTGGATTTTGGGGAGATAGACTAAGTATCTGAACTTAAACTCCTCTTACTTCATACCTRTAATTGTCACTACTTTCCTCTGAATGCTTTAAGGTAGACAGTGTTGTAATGAACTGTCTGCCCCTCTTTTGGAACTAGAAATACACTTAAACCAATTCAAATGTAATTACTGTTGGTCAGTATTGCAGCATATACCTTTTTGGTTTTAAATAATTAAATTACAGAAATTAAATAGCCCCCCCTGTGAGTGATACTGCCCTTGGGCTTCCCATAAAAAATGGCTTAAGTCAGGTATGACTATGAAAATTTAGTATCTAATTTTTTTACAAGTACAGTGAAAAAATCAGTTATTTTCCTGATTTTTCAAACAAAAGGAAGGAGATATGTTATTCTCAAAATAGTAGGTCCATGTATTAAAAATTACTGGTCTTGAGTCAGRCTCAGTTCCAGAGGCATTTGGCAAAGCATGGCACTTCAAAGGCTTGGAGGGAGGATATATTTTTTCTTCAATATTGAGAGCCTGGTAGCAGAATAAAGAAAGAAATAGTAGGGAATATAGGAAAGCATATAGGGTTATTCACGGACTATGATTATATTTTTCATGTTATGTCTTGCAATGTTATCTGCCCAAAAATGCAGTATTTTAACTAAATAGCTCTATTAAAATATTTTATAAGTTACAYTCTTAAGTATTAAGAAACCAACAAACTCTAAATTTAAAATGGTTGATAGGCCTTTGCTTATGAAGCAATATTCTGTTTTTCAAAGAAAGCAAAGGGTGCCWTTCTAGGAGCACTTGCCAGCACCCTGCACTGTCCCTGTTAAGTAATCACTTGGCTGTAGACTCACATCCATCTCTGTGTTCTCTCTTCCTGGCCAAATGGATCCTTTTTATTTCTTCATAAGGTGATTGCTTTAGCAGAGGGGCACATCTCCTCTGCTTTCCCCCACTTCTCTGGGACRTAGCCCTGTGTTCAGGGCATGGTTGTGAGAGGTAAGGTATCACTGATACAAATGTCTTCAGGCAGAGGGAGGATTTCAGTCCAGATATCTCACATCCTAGGCATTTGCTTTAACTGCTGTGCTTCTGTAAAAAGGAGAAATGACTACCAGGCTGCGCATGAAAACCCTTCAGCATCCATTTCTGGGGTTTGTTCTCTAAAAATATGTATCATAACAAGGTTATTATGGGAGGAATGTCTGCGTTTTGGACCCTCATAAGATTTTGGGTCTCCTGAAGAGAACAAGTTGCTCAGAAATGTCACATGCTTTTGGTCATTCATGGAAGCAGATGTGTTTGCATGGGGGTCCTGGAGAGCTCATAAAGGGACAGGTGAACTCTGGGCACATCTGTCTGGCACGAGGCAAGCTGTGCATTTGATGCTCACTGGTTTGCACATTAAGTGTCTCAGTCACTACAGGACACACTAACCTGCTCAATTTCTTCTCTCCATTTAGCATCACATTCCTTCTGATTGCTCACTGAATTTTCTGTACAGTACAGGTCTTACTCCAGTTGGGCATGAATAATGGATTTGCACTGAAATGAACTGAACAAATTACTACACTATAGAAGGCTGTATCATTCTATGAGACTTAAGAATAACAGGACTATAAGAAAGCATTGTGATGTTGGCAATAAAGAATATAGTRGGATGGACAGTGCACAGAGACTTCYGGCATARATTATCAGATTCKTGGTGTTTATAGTTACTGTTTGATTGTATAGTTATCCAGACTGTTTGTATAAGTGCAATCAGGGAGTGGCCTTTCCTGTGCTGACAGGTCTCTTTCTTCCCTTTCAGTGTGGCACAAGCTGACTACGTACGAGTACATCCTGCAGCAGCGTCCCCAGCAAGGGCCAGACAAGGCAGACAAGAAACAGGAGTCTGCTTCTTCCCAAGTGAGACCCAGTCAGGTACTCATCCTAGTTTCATTTCTCCAAAACAGCATTGCTTGTCTGCAGTGTAAACTTTGTTTCACTTTCTTGAGCTCTCTATTTTAAAGGCAGTTGCTAGAGATAAGACTTCAGATGTACTTTGATGGAGTTGAGTAGGATGTGAGAGAGTGTGAGGCCTGTAATTCCATGAACACTTTAGGTATAAGCAAGTACTGCTTTCAAAGGAATCAATCTCACCCACTCTCTTCCTCCACCACTTGTTTTGGGCCCTGCACTATCTTGTCTCTTCTGCCAGCACAGCTGTTCATTAGGACAGGGTGGGGGAACTCATCTGAGTAACAATAAACTTTATTAAAAAAATAGTTGAGTTGGCCTGGCTCCCTCCCATTCGGTTCACCAARCAGTCACATAATTGCCTGGCTCAGCACGAATGAGGTTGACTGAAGAGTGGGAAGAATCCTGTCCCTGCAAAGGACAGAACCATATGTTTTGGGTGACACTGCACATCTTGGGGGCTTATGTGAGCAGTCATGACTTCAAGTGAGTCAGGCTCTAAGGCTGGAGAAACGGGGACTAATCACTGAGCAGCTAATAATTTAACCATCTTGAAAGTGAAAAGGACACCAGTTTTTCAGAAATTACTCAGATATCTGCTSTTCTTTGAAATGAGACTGTATAGTGGTAAGGGTTCTTGTTATTATAATGATGTTAATCTCTATCTCTGTAAAAAGAGTTCTACAACCTCTTAAATGCTACTAGACTTTGCAGAGGCAGATATATTGGGCTCTGAATTGAGAGGTTCAGTGTAATTTATTTTGCTACAAGGCAAAAAACATTATTGTATTAACTGAAATTTTGACTGGACACATTCTGTACTGACTTTAGCAGGGRATTGAACTAGGAACTTCAGAAATTCTTCCTGGTCTAAATTATTGTATGATTCCCAGTCATGTGTAACTTTTCGTTTTATGCAAGTAAGTTATCTACTATACAAATAGTTTATRTTTAATAATAAATTAATCAAATACAAGCTTCATCCAAGTGTTCTGTGTAGAGATACTGGGATCTCTCTGGATTCATCCATAGTTCTTCCCTATCAAAGCAAAGGGGAAAGTGAGCTCATTCAGTTTTGTGTAATATGAAGTCCCCAGCTTTTCATATATATTTTTTACTGTTTTGGAAAAGTTGAACTTTCAGTTTAAACAGAGGTTTCCATAACAACAAAAATATTTGGCACTTTGCTTCACAGAAYTTTGCTTACTATGAAAATTAAAACAATAATAAAGCATTAGCTCTAATAATCTAATTACTGAATTTTAATTGATACTGAAAATGTGTTTGAACAGGGATGGAYCTCATGTGTGTGTGCACATTTGGGATGTTGACATTCAGTGGTTTCTCCTGTCTGCACTGGCTTTTATCTAGATATGTGTGAATGTGGTTGATTTGAAGCAGCAAGCCTGGAAGGAGCAGGGTGAAAAGGAGTTTGGTGTTTCAGGACTGCTGTTAGTACCTTGGGGAGCAAGAAAGACTGGATGATGCCCAGTAACATTGTTAAGAAAAATGTTAACCCACCACATTTTCCTTGTTTCTTACATAGCAACCAGAGATAAACACAAACAAATAGATTGGAGTAGGAGGACACCAAGTGACTTGCCTTTTGTAAGCTGTGTTGAATGCAGCCTTCTTTAGCTTGAACACTGCAACCCTTTGTAATTGATCCAACGTGTTGTAAGCATAAAATGGAAATCATCCTCTTCCCACTTTTGTCTGAACTGTTCATTCATTTTAGGGACTAAGAAGAAGCATGCATTTCCCCTTTAATGCTTGTTTTTGAGCCTTATTCATGCTTGGGTGTTGGTTTTGGCTTCAGTTTTCCATGTTGGTCTGTGGTTAAGTCTTCRGCTGTGTTCAGGTTAAAGGATTCTTGTTCAGGATAAAGGATTCTTATGTTCTTGTAGGATCTACAAAGTAAAAGCCCTAATTTTGCACCTTGAAATGGTTCAGATATCACAAAAAAATACCAAAGAGTTGGACATACTGAGCCTTTGTCTCTATTACCATACCTAAAGTAGGATGTGCAAGTAACCATTTTTTCTGTAGTCATTTGCAGTCCAAAGAAATATAAACTAAACCAAACCCTATGCTTTAATGCATAATTGCATTCAGTCCAGGGAGCTGGCTTTCATATGAGGCCAGCTKGGATGTGATTCTTCTCACATTCCTAAAACTTTGAATTTGCTTTGGAAAGTGATTTAGGTTGGTGAGGTTTGATTTTAAGTAACAAACATAGGTTTTACTCAGTTTCCCTTATATTTTCAGTATTGTTTCTTTCCTCCAGTGTAAGATGAACTTCACTCTCAACCTCAGCACTTGCAACAGACTCACTTTCCCTGGAACAAGAATGCTTTTTTTCCTGTTTAGTTCTGCCTCTCCTCCTCAGACAGCACTTCAGGCTCTGCTGTCATTGAAGTGGCTGATAAGGGCAGCTACAKTGGGCAAGGGAACTGAATCCATCCTGGGCTTGTAACCATGGACCTTGGGGTGGCCACAGCAGGAATTTGGTCAATGAGTGGCATGAGGGTAGAACTTGGACAGTCTGTCARTCCAACAGTCTGCTTTGAGCAGGAGCAGCAGCTGAATCCTGACAACCCAGCTGCAAAGRGTGGCTTGTCTTGATGCTGCAGAGRAAGGATGCTGACTGTYCTGCTAATGCCTGYGAGMAGAGGGAGGCTTGGACTCTGTGCTGTGGCTGTAGTTTGTGTTGCACTGTGAGAGAACATTGTATTTTTTACTGATTGAATCTCATTTGTTTTTCCTAGTCAGCTCTAATGCTTTACTTTCATTTATGTGACTGCTTTGGTTCTACATTATTTATAGAAGGCTGAAATGAACAAAATGGATGTTAAAAGGCTCTTTCATTCCCTGCTTGGAAAGAAATTGTCCATGCTATTCTCAAGATGAGTCATTTATTAAGCTCCCTTGAAATGCCAGTCCTGCAGTCCTGTTTGTGTGCTGTGGACATTGAATCCTGATTGTTTTCAGTTATTCTGTAGAGTGGGATGTCTCCTGCTGCAGSTCATTTCAGCCACATCCTGCTTCCYTCTGAAAAGAGCTGCATCTCTGCCTGTACACTCACAGTGACACGACGCTGTCTGGTCTCATCCCTTGTGACTAAGGTGCATGAGGCCTGAATGTAAATCTTGATTGTAGATGTCCCCAGGGAGCTTTGAGGACATATTCATGCACACTTTGTGTTCAGTTGGTGATGAGTGATGATCTGATTTGAGTTACAAGTTCTGATTGAAATGCATGTAGTAAATTTCTGCGGATGGTTAATCTTGCACTTGGATAAATTTTTAAATCAGAAAGTTATGTTTGTGGTTGCTAAACCAATTCCCTTCAAATGTTACATTACCACCTATAAAATGGCTGAAATTATTTTCTTTTTTTTTTTTAATTTGCCTTTCATTTTTATTCCTAACATCTGAAATGATTTCTTGGCTGCCACTGAATGTGCAGCTCCATGGATTATTTTCTATTTCAGARACTGTTGCTTTATATATAAAGTTTGCACCACTTTTCCCACATGCTTCACTTTCCATCTTTACCTCTAGAAATATTGATTTTTTGTGCTATTTTATCAGCCTGTAATTCAATATTGCAAAGATCTTCCTCAGCTCTTTGTGGCTGGCTTTCATTTTCTTAATGCCTTACATCAGGGAGTGTCATCACCAGGCTCTTCTCTTTTGTTGATTGTTTATAATTTGTTGAAGTGCAGAGGCCCTGGATCTCTCAGGAACCCATTTGTGGCATGTCCAACTTTGACTTCATTTTCTCAAATTTGCTGATCAGACTGTTGAGAAAAATAGGTCTTCATGAGCTTGTTTAAGCTGTTTTTGAAGCTAATGCCTATCACATTTAAAATCCCTCCATCTTAACCTAAAAGTTACTTTAAAATATCTTTATAGTCACTGCACACTAAAACACTTATGAAGTTCTCTTGATGCTTATTCAAGTTKAAGAGCAGCTGATAAGTAGTGTCAAGGTTCTTCTGAGCATGGTTTGTCCTGTTGTGATAACAGGGCTTCATACCCTGCATCCTTTGGTATTCTGATCATCTTAACTGGGTGCTTTTGAGGGAGAACTGGAGTTCTTTCCTGTAATGCAGCACTTGCATTTAGGAGGCTTATTCTTATATCTTTCTGAAAATATGCAGTTTTCAAATTCAGCTGTCATTACTCTGAATTAATCTATACCTGAGGCAAATAAGCAATATATCACACTCCTTTTTAAAAATCAGCAGGTATTTGCCATACAGGTTTATACAAGAAACAAAAAAAAACATAAAGAAAACACTTTATGTTTTTCCTGTGTGTTTACATGCTTCCATCTTCCTCACCTCTATTTTGCATTTAAAAGACATTTTTTGCATTCACTGCGTAGCTCCTCAGATTGAACTGTGTAACTAATGGAAGCTTTAAGTGATATTTTGAACGTGGTCCCAAGAAATGACTAAGCTGATCCCTGTAAGTGTGATTTGGTTTTGAATCACAAGAAATACTGGCTGGACTAAATGAATGAATCAAGGACTTCTAGTTGTGCCAATCTTGGTTTTCCATCTTCTGAAGCAGCAGATTCTACCTGTAAGAACAAAAAATGTCTGGCATGAGGAAAAATAATACATCTTACATGTAATGAAATCCTCTTCTCCCCTCTGTGTTCTGATTAGTCTGAAAATGTTTGGTTGGTTGTTTTTTATTTGTCTTTTTCCCCAGGAAGCAGACTTATTGTCAGGTAATCCTGTCTATACTGACCCTGGAATTCAAGTAGAGGAATTCTCAACAGTAACTTCGGGAAAAAGGTGAGAAAAATCATGGATAAGATTCTCCCAGCAGCATATGTGGTAAATGGGAAATTGTCATTAAGGTCACTGATGGGCTGTAAGATGAAAGTACTTAAGAGGATGGGGAACACCAGTGTTTTGAGCAGCTGAGTGGTGAAATCTTTGAATTTCAGAAGGGTAAACACCTGCAGAAATACTTGACTTCCCTTCCCTGGGAAAGTATCATTCCTAGAATACTCTCTTAAATATTTTATATGAAACTGGTTTCTATTAATTGTTCTRTATTAAAATTCTTTAAGACTGCCTGATCTGTCCTGTTACTTCTATACTGAGCAAATTATAATTACATGATTTCAGGCTGTGGAGAGATGCATCACAGCAGTTACAAGTTTATAACACAGGCAAACCCTCAGGGGAAGGAAGTATCCTTGTCTCATAATCCTTTCCTGTTGACTTATGTCCCTGGGGATTTCCATCTTATTTTGCACAAGAGTGCAGAAAAAGTTCTGCAGTTTTGCTGAGAATGCTRTGTAAGGCAGGGGAGGCTGTGATCAGGCTGGTGTGCACATGCAAGCAAAGAGGGCATCAGGATTAAGTTCTGTCTTAGGGAATCAACTTGTGTGTCTGCTGTGTTTTTAGCTTTCCAAAGCACCAAGAAAGCAACTCCAAGCAAAGCTCATCCCCTCAGCCTCCATCTCCTCACTCTGCAACCCCTTCTCAGGTAAGGAGGATTTGCCACACACCCAACCTGCTGCTGCCAACCCACCCAGATGCCCWGGCATGCCCTAGAGCAGGCTGTGCTTACCCACTGCTCACACAGGCTCTGCCTCCCCTCAGTTTGTGTCTGCAGGTGTGACTGTGCCCTGCAGCCACCAAATCCAGGTGATGTTCTCCTGTCTCCAGTCACAGGCATGATCAGAGCTATCCTGCAGTCTCCTCATAACTCACAGCTGTAACACAGCTGTAACCTAATGCCTTTCTGCCCCAGTGCAGCTCACTCACTCTGGCTGCACCGCTTTGTTGATGTAACAAGCTCTGCATGTTTCTATAGAGCAAAATCCATCAGTTTATATGTTCCAGTAAAGCACCAGGGAAAGATGGTGTGTGTGGATATGGTGCTTGAGCATACGGCACAGCTCTCCAAAGACTTGGGCTGGGCTCCTGGTATTCAGGTATCTGCATCCAGATGCTCTCCCCTCTTGCTCAAATGGCAGGTGGTGGTGCTTTTCCCTTTTCCTCCAAGCTTATTAATCAAAGTCTTGCCATCTAGATGGCAAAAAATCATCCTTTTCCTCTATACTGTGCTGGGTATGAGCACTGTCCCTTTCTTGGGACATCCTGTGCTATGCGAGTTTTGGTGCCCTCTTCTAGTTTGACTTTACAAATGCAAGCGACCAGTCTCTTACATCCCTCAGCTCTGTGAGACAGCAGCTTAAAGGTACCTGCACACAAAGAGTCACTGTATGCAGATAGTTTGTGTGTGTCTGTTCAAGAAACACCCATTCTCTATCAGTTCTTCATAGTAACTCAGTCCTAAACAAGAAAATATTCTTAGACTTTGGTTATACCTGATACTCACAAAGCAGGAAGAATTAAAATGAGGTAGSAAGTAAAAGGACTGTCTCATTATTTTGGGCTGGTGAAATAACTTCCCTTCTCTTGGGCCACTTGTTTTCACAGCAACAGAAGAAAAGAAGAAAGAAGATGCAGAAGGCTTCTTCAGCAATGGACAGTGGATCTAAAGTACCTGCTACACCTTGGCCCTCCTTCCCAGATCCCCAGTCAGGTGAGAGTGCACCAGTGAGCTTCTCTGCTGCATTTTGTATAAATATGTGTATGATTTGCTTTAACACTAGAGGATCAGCCATTGCAGAGTTCCTGGGCTTGTTGATATCTTTGTGGGGCTGAGATCTCTCTCTCCCCTTAAGCTTTCTTCTGCCTTTATTTCCATCTGCAGAGTTCCCAACCAYGGTTGCTGCCACCTCACCTTCCCACAGCCTTCACCTCTTAGTGCCAGCTTTTCCTCTGAGAGCTGCTGTGCCCCCCAGCAGCATGGGCCTCATCCAGGCAGCAGGACCCCCAGCTGACTATCACTCAGAGTCTGCTGAGTCCATGGATGAGATTCCCTTGGCTCAGACTCGCCTTGGCAGCACAGGCCTTCAGGGGCCTCCTAGGAATAATTCAAGCAACTCTCAACATTATCCCTTGTCCACAGACAATCCCAGAGGACTCAGGAAGAAGAATCTGTATTCAGAGCACAAGGTAAAAAGGAGAAGCTGCCAGCAGGACAGACATGTGGAACGAGATCTGGAACTTTTTTGTAAGACTCCTGATGTGTTTGTAAGTAAGAGCAGTGGAGAACCTCTTGTCCCTCAGCCCCAGCCCAGTGAGAGCACATCCGAGCCTGACCACAGAAAATGCACCAGCAAGCAGCATGTGGGCACACATGATCCATGCTCAAAGGAAATAAGGACGAGCACCACAGCAGCCTAGGGATCATCATTCCAAAGCCTTGGCCTTTGGGAGCAGCGTTGGTGCTGTGTGGAGGCCTATGGGACTCACCCCTCACTGCATGTGCTGTCAGGCTGCAGTGGGACATTTCTCATCCTCGACCAAAGGCAAGAGGCTGCAAGGTGGCAAACCTGAGGTAGACTTGTTGCTCAAGAGAGCTCATGAGCTTTCCCTGGGAAAGGGCCAGCCCCATCTGGCCCTCTGCACACTGGTACTGGAGTGACTTCCCAGGAGAGTGAGTGTATGRGGAAGAACAAGGCTGCACTTCTGCCATTCCCTGCACCCTGAAAGCTGTACTGCCCATCTGCCTATATCCTGTCAGTCTTTGGATCATGCTCAGGGGCTTCAGCAGGTGGTCAGGGAGTACCTCAGGATTGCCCCATCCCTATACYGCTTTCCACTGTGCGTCCTCAAGCCAAGTCCTCCACCAGCATGTTCTCTGTATGTGGCAGCATAGTTTGACCTGCYTCCCCTTCCCAGCAATCTGGGGTGTCCCACACTGCAGCGTTCTCATCAGAAGTTTTGGATACAGCAGGTCCTGAAACCTTTCCAATTCCTGGGCTGCCAGTCCACAGCCAAGCCTGGGGTGTGTGTAGTGCAGGAAAATCCCACGGCAGACAGTGAGGCACATGGCCAGTGCCTCGAGCCACAGCACMCTGTGCTGGGGGTGAGCTGCAGAGAGCTGTCTGGGCTGCCATCCTACAGCACCTGTGCTCTCCCTGCCCTCGTGGCTTCCCCAGGCAGCATGCCCTGTTCCACATCCCTGGCTGAGGGCTGAGGCTAGGCTTCCAGCAAGCCCAGATCTGCCTAGCAGCCAGCTAATCTCAGAGCCCAGATAGCAGCTACACACACATCTCCATGGGCTTTGCCACCGGCTGTGACAGACACATGGCTGTGTCTGACGGGATTTGGCACAGCCCTGAACAGCAGCACTGGCATGGCTGGATGCACATTTCCAGACAAATCCCCAGCACAGCACACTGCTGTGAACAAACAGGTGTGCCAGGGAAGGAAAGGAAGCCAGGGGAGTCTTCATCACCCTTCCAAATGCTTTATTGCATGGAAAGCACAACTGACCTTTCCCAGGCTGCGATGTGTTCAGGTTAGGGAAGGACAGGACAAAGCAGGGTGCTCTGAGAGTCAAGCTAAGCTGTTCACCCCTTGTCTAGCTCAGCCTGTGAGCATTCCTTGGAACTGGGCCAGAGCAGGACAGGGGATCTGGGGACAAAGGCTCTTTGGGCACAGCCAATACAGGACAGGCAGACTGGACTCCCAGCCTTGATGGGAGAGACTGGCCTCAGGAGAAAGATTTGGAGGTGTTTTAAAGGGCTGCCTTATCACTCTTTTGTCTGATTTTTGCTTCCTGAAGGAACTGGGATGAAAAGCTTTGACTCTTCATCAAGCTACACARTCTGTTGATCAGTAAAAGTGAAGTTTCACATAGCTGTTGAAGTCATTTKATCTCAGTTTGCAGGATGGGCTGGCCTGTGGTCACACTCCTTGCAGCTTCCCTGGCTGCTGTGGCCAGTGGTACCCGCTGGCAGCATGACCCTTTGGAAAAGCAGGTGAGTGTGGACCAGCAGATGGCAATGGGTGTCTGCAGAGACCASGGCATTCCTCACCAATGGGTCCCAGTTAGAGAAAGTCCTTCCTGGTGTTTCTCCTCATGTCCGCTGTTATCCAAGGAAACTACATCCTGCAGCAATGCTGRGCTTACAGTTTTCCAAGGTCAGCTGTCCCTCCACCAGAAAGCATTGGTAATTTCTCTGCAGCAGGTGCCCCTGAGCAGACCTTGTGTGTTTTCTTACRCTGTCCATGCAGAATCAATCCCAAAATCTCATATGGATCTCTTTAGTAGCTCTGGCCACAATAAAATTTTCTATATTCTTTGCTAAATAGTTTCCTCCTTTTTTTTTGCAGCCATTGCTGACTCTGCYCAGTCAATGATGCCCAGGCTCTTTGGTTCATTTCTCCCTGAGCCTCTGGAGTTCCAGCAGGGCTCAGCACTGTAATTGGTGTGGGGGTGACAACAGTCCCCTCTCCAGAGGGTCTTTTGGGTGGGGGTGTCTTCCCTGAGGGGTAGGGACCAGACCACCTTCTCCCTGAGCTGTGTAACCCAGGCTGGTTTCTGTGCTGGAGCAGGGTGAGCACCAGAGGGAGGAGGCCCAACATTCTGCAGAGAGGCTGCTGTGCTCTTTGGGCTGAGGGGAACTGGGTTTCCTGGACTACCGGAAGTCCAGGGAAAGAAAGGTCAGTCATGTCCTGAAATTCCAAGTTTTGGGCTCAAGATGGGAGAGGAGTTTTCTGGGACAGGACCCTCTCCAGGTGCCTGGGGATCAACCTGAGGTTCAGCATTTAGTCCTCCCCCCTTTCCAGGCTGTGCTCATGTGCCCATGTGCATGTTCAGGTGCCAGTGGCAGTGGTTCTGCAGCTCTGCATGAGGAAGGTCCATAGCAGASGTGTGGCAGTAAGCAAAAAGAATGAATCACATTGGGGTGCTGCTGCAGAGTCCAGCGTGTGGGCWGAGCAGTCCTGGGCTCAATGCCAGAGGGTTGCAATGACCACAAGCTGCAGCCCAAGACCCTAAGAGAGCTGAGTTAAGGTCCTGACAGCAGAAGCCTTGATGTCTTCAGCTCCCCATTACTGCAGATACATTGTGGTCTGRCATACCCAAGCATCTTCTCCAGCACTAAATAAAAGGTTTGTGCCAGGGCGTTTAGTCGCCCATCATCTGGAGGCAGCGCCCTGGACCAGCTGTTTCCACCACAAGACACTGTGGCTTTCTCTCAGGAAGAAGCAATGGTTTGCAGGGTGACAGCTTTCCAGAGTCCTCTAAAATCCTGTCACAGTCCCTGGCCACTGCCTGGAGCTGTGCCAGGCCCCGTGGTGCCTGCTCCAAGCCTCCGCCTTGGCATGGGATGCACGTTGTGCTTATTTTCATCTTTRAGCCTGGCTCAGGTCTCTTTGTTTCCTCTTTGGAGTCAAGGGGACCTTCCTTTGAATCATGATTTTGTGTGAGACTGTTCTGTGCTGCTTTTGACACGTCCCGAGAGCATCTCAATGAGCTGCCTTGAGTTGCAGGGCGGGGGAAAGGAAGTCCCTGCCAGAGGACGGAGCTTTCCCCCCGTTCCTGTGCCCGGTGCCGTGCATGGCATGACCGCATCTCGTGCTCGGTGGCACACCCGGCACGGACACCGCAAGCCCCCGTCCCCGATCGGGCGCTCAGCAGCCGCAGCTAAGCCCCGCTAATGTCTTGTGGACACGCGGTTGCTGTGGTGACGGTGTACATATTGCACAACCTCCGAAACACTTCCCTCTGTTTTGTAGCAACTCGCGCTAGAGAAGCGGCGTTCCCGCATAACCTCATCCCACCCCAGACGCGGCCGAGCCAGCGACTCATTCCTGAAACGGGATGACTCCCGGGAGGCTGCGGTGCCCAGCCTCGGGGGAGGCGAGGGGCAAAGAGGATGAGGGTGAGCACAGAGGGTGCTCTGATGTTGTGCACGTTCCCTCGTGCGAGCTCTGAGCTGCACCCTGAGCAGTCACAGCGCTCCGGACTCTGTGTGAGGCTGGGGAGAGGGAGGCAGWCCTGGGAGGAACCAGCTCAGCAGCCGAAGCTGCACCTCGGGGATGCAGCTGCGYGTGAGCCTCGGTGTGTCTGGGTGAGTGCTGGAGTGTTCGGCTCATTTAGSTCCCTGGGGCAGGAGACAGCCTGGGAACATYCTGACCTTGATCAGGAGGGAAAGCTCCCTGGGGAGCCGAGCGCTGAGCGTTGTGCATGCTCCTCCACCACATCACAGGACCTGTGCAACCTCACTCTCAATTCCTGCCCGTCCCGTGGGCTCCGGACCAAGTCACAGCCTCCTCCCGGGCTTCCTTTTCCGGGCTGCATCAGGAACAGCGGGAGCCGGCCAAGGACCATGCTCCATCCCAACAGGGCTGTCATGGTGACAACAAACGCACAACAAACCCCAGCCCTTAGGAACCGAAACCTGACCTGCTCAACCCGACCCCGTGGGCAGCTCACCAGCCCGAACCCGGCTCTCCCCGTGTGCCATCGCTAGGCTCTTTGCGCTCTGCGGCCCCAGGACCAGCTGGAGCTCCGACAGAAGAGCTGCAGACAGAAATGCTCAGCTCCTCCTGCACCTGCTGCCGGCTCGGAGGATCCCGGCTGCCACGCTGCCACCGCTGCCAAGTCCTGCAGGGTGCTCCCGCCAGCATTACCTGGCTCCTCTTGGGAACTGTCAGCTGGGAGCAGAGCCAAAGACACCTGCCTTGGTGGGGAGCTGCAGGGCAAGATGAGGATGAGACTGTACCTTCATCAAGACTTAACCACCCTCCTCGATGTGGCAGTCACAGTTACTCCCCACTCCTTAAGGCGAAGGGAAGGGAAGGTGACAGTTCTTCCTCACTTTCTGCAGGTGGGATAGCACCCCTGGGTCCTTGCTGGCCTGCATGGAGGCTGGCTTCAATTCCCACTTCWCAGCCAAGCACTGTCACCTCTGATCCTCTGCACTTTAGGACCTGTTTTCATATGGGACCTGCTTTCATATCGCATGAGGAGCAGGAAGTCTGTGTGATCAGGAGAGTCCTCCAGATGCCACCTACCCCGTGCAGTTCCCAGGCTCTCTGACCATGTCTGAGCTCTGCCAGGACAAACTGGAGTGAGGAAAAACACTGATTGGAGAGATCTWTCTGGACTCTGGCATCAGACGAGCCTCCACACCTATCCCTCCCACCCTGGCCTGTCCCCTGCAGGATGTCCTGGCCACCTTGATTCTGGCTGGGCTGTGAAAGAGCAGCACCTGTGTAGCCCCCTATGAGGTTGGGGACATAACAAAGGGGTTCTTCACGTGTCTGAGCAGCTGAGCTGCCCAAAGTGGTCAGGTGCTGTGACACACCAGTGGTCTCTGGCACCAGCCCTGGCACTCACTGAGTGGGAGGTGAAGTTAATGATCCCAACCTCCCAGAGCTGCCTGTGGTTACTTCTGGAGGTTTCCAGACCCTTTTTTCAAGAGAGAATCAGTGTGAGTGGGCTGCTCGTGGCTTTGTCCAGTCAAGAACTGGTAACAATGTCCCAGGAGAGAACAGGTCCACTCAGCCAGAAGAGGGAGATTGTCACTGGGTCTGTGTCCCACAGCAAAAGGCTCTGGGTGCACAAGCAGAACTGATACCCCGGGACAGCTCAGCCATGAGGACACCTGTGTCTGTCCTTAACCTGCAGCTTCTGTGCACAGARCCAGGGCTGACAGACCACAGGGTGCCCAAGACTGTTGTTTGAGCCACTTGCCAGTTCCCAAAGGTGTTGATTTGCCCACAGCACCCCCATGGCAGCAGCAAACTGCGCTCTGTGTGTCCTGGCTGGGCACAGCTCCTGCTGAGGCTGCAGCTGCTGATCCACGATGCCCTGCGCCCACCGGAGCGATGCCAGCAGAGCACCGGGATCAAAGCGGGCTGTGGGCAAACAGCTGAGGTGGGGCAGTGAGTAAGGGATGTGGGCTGTCTTGGGGCTCCATGACAACCACAATATTTGGGTGCTGCCTCAGCTCGTGGCACCCACTGGGAGCCCTGCGTGTGGTCGTGCTCCGGGCTGCCAGGGTGGGCATTGCCTGCTCCAGAGAGTCCCACTGGGCCACAGGGGCTCAGCACAGTCCCTGTGAGCACAGAATGGCTGGCGCTGTCCCCTCAGCATGGACAATGGCCTCGCTCCCTGGTGTCACCCACAATTCCTCCATGGAGGGAAACGGTGGTGGTGTGGGACAGGAGAAAGGGCTGTAGGGTAACAAAGGGGTGATAAAGGGACCTTGTGAATCAGCGCTGGGGCTTTGTAGGGTGATGGAGAGATCTTGTGGGGTGTAGGAAAGACTTTGTCAGGTGCCGGTAGGGTCTCGTGGGGAAGCAGAGAGGCTTCATGGGGTGCGGAGGGTGTCCCAGAGGTGGTCCGGGTCCGCTGCCCGGGCTCCATGTCCCCGCCCCGAGGGCGCTCCCGCCGTGCCGYGGCCCGGGGGAGGCGGGCGGGGGCGGCCCGGCCCCTCCCGTCACCATGGCGGCGCCTTAAACAGGCGGCAAGAGCCGCCCCCGCCCGCCTCAGAGCGCGGCGCCGGGAGGTGAGCGAGTGACCGGAGGTGAGTGACCGAGCGGGGGGTGAGTGACCGAGCGACCGACCGGGACCCCCCGCACCCTCGGCYCCTCCGGTGCAGTCCCGGTGCGTCCCGCGGCCGCTGCACGGAGACGGGGGACAGCGGGAGGCGGGCGGGGGTCACGCTTGCCCCGGCATCCCGCAGCCACCGGCAGTGACCTCCAGCCAGGCGGGGAGAGCCCCGGCTGCGAGCTGCGGGACCGTGCGGGCCCGGGGCGGCGGGAGCCCGCGGGAGCGCGGGGCCGGGAGGCGACCGGCGGCATCCCCGCCCCGCCGCGCCTCCTTGGCGACGGTCGCCAGGCAACGCCCATCCTCCCTAGCGACGGTCCCAGGGACCACTCCCTGCCCTCGCCGAGGCTCCGGGGGCCCATCCCGGGCGCTCTCACCCGAGCACCCACCGGGCCAGGTGCCCGCTCTGTATCTCGGGGTGTCCCAAACCCCGCTGGGTGCTGGAGCTCCCCCGGGTACGGCCACGCCCGCTCCTGCCCGAGATGCCGCGGGTTCTCGGTGCGTGCTGAGGGATGTTGAGCAGGCAGGGCGAGGCTGCCGAGGCGACGGCAGGCGGGGAGCGGGGACGGGGCAGCAGCAACAGTGCCACCACAGGGTGCAGAGACCTGTTGGCAACTTGGCACCCTGCAGGGCATCGCGCTYGGCCCGGCCCTGGGGGCAGGTCATGGGCTGGGGTGCCGCCAGCTCCGCGCAGGGGGACGCAGGATGGGGAGAGGTGGGGCTGAAGGCAGGCGGCGGTGCCGGTTCTCCGGATCGAGAGCGGGAGGAAGGCGGACGCATTGCGTCATTCCCGGAGAGCGCTCCCGAGGGGAAAGGCTGATGCACTCACTCCCCGCCAGCCCCGGAGCCGACAGCCTCGCTGCTGACAGCTCTCGACCAGGAGCCTCCATTCCCCACGACGCGTTCTTGGCTTTGGGCCTCGGGGCTCATCCGAGGCTGCCGTCAGTCCTCACCCCACGCCCGCAGGCGCTGCCAACACCCCGATCCTGCTGCAGAGCCTCCACCCTCGCCAGCCTTCCTCCTCCTCCTCCTGCCCTCGAGGGCCTGCGAGCAGCCAGCTGAGCTGTGCCGTGCAGCCAGCAGGAGCCCTGGTGTGACGGGCCCGTCTGCCCCTGTCCTGCAGCCATGGCTGAGAACTCAGAGATGGCATCCCTGGAAGAGAGCTTCCGCAAATTCGCCATCTACGGTGACACCAAAGCCACGGGGCAGGAGATGAATGGGAAGAACTGGGCTAAGCTGTGCAAAGACTGCAAAGTCACMGACGGCAAAAGCGTCACCAGCACCGACGTGGACATTGTCTTCTCCAAGGTGAAGTAAGTGACTTGGATTTTCAGGGCCTCGAGGCTCCAGGAGGGTGGGGATGGCTTTACAGAGTGGGCAGGGTGGCAGTGTGCGGGTGTGGGGGTCCCCACAGAGTTCAGCTGCCCCTGCTGTACCCGAGCTGTCCACCCTGCTTGTCATGGAGCTGCGGGCCCTGTCCTGTGGTGTCCCCWCCTTCAGGACATGTGGCTGCTTCTGCAAGATCTAATAATAAATTAACCCAAWTTTGGGGCTGGGTGGCTCAGGTTTGGTGCAGAGATTGTGCCCCTGCTCCCACTCCAGGTGTTGGGGTGGGCCTGGTTGGCTCTGCTGGGCTCCATCACTCCAGAAGGTGCCACAGGGAGCAGAGGRRGRTGCTCAGGGTTGTCCCWTGTGATGGGACCCCACCCTGGGCCTGGCCAGCCAGAGCCCAAGCTTGAAGAGGACTGTGGTCCTTGGAGGTCACAGGGGCAGCTTGAAGGGCTAAAAGGCACCTGGAACTGCTTTTAAGGTCCCTGGGGACACAGTGACATTCATGCCCCGCACCAGGGTGCAGGAGCAAGGATGGGTGGAGAACCTGCTCCAGGCATTCCCTTCCTCCTGGGTTGGGTCAGGAGGAGCTGAGCACCGGGAGGTTTTTGGGGTGCAGGAGGGCAGGTTGCTGTGCTGCCCCAGAGATGAGGACCAGGAGCTCAGGGAAGGCATGCTGCATGCACATCCTTCCAAATGTGCCTGGAGGATTGATCCCTCCCGGGAGAGAGAGGGTGCTGGGCAGCCCAGGCAGTTGGGCGGAGTGGGAATGGAAGCACAGCCCCTCCTGACATCTCACCAAGTCCTAGAGCACTTCCATGCACCCTGGATTTTGGTAACAGGGAYTTCAACAGCACCAGCTGTGCCCAGCCCAACCCACTCAGCTGTGGCTGAATTTCAGAGAGGGGTGAGGGGCCTGAGGCCCGTACAGGACAAAGGCGGGGTCTCTCTCATCTCATTTGGAGGCGTGAGCCAAAAACATGGCCTGAGTTTTTGTGCTTGCAGAGGGAAGACAGCCCGTGTCATCAACTACGAGGAGTTCAAGAAGGCACTGGAGGAGCTGGCCCCCAAGAGGTTTAAGGACAAGAGCAAAGAGGAGGCGTTTGAAGCCATCTGCCAGCTGGTGGCAGGGAAGGAGCCCATTAACGTGGGCGTCACGGTGAGTGAGGAGCCCCTCGGCTGCTGGGAGCAGGACTGATGGTCAGGAGGGGAGGATGGAGCTCTGCCCACAGGGCAGGTGCTTTCCAGGAAGCCCCTGRTGGCCCTGGGTGGGTGAAGAGACCTGGGGACAGGCACAGCATCAGGCACAGGGAGCACAGCAGGGCCTTCAGTGGGTGCCAGGAGCTTGTGTGGGGCAAAGGATGGAACCTGTGCAGGAAGGGGATGGAGAATCTTCTTGACTCCCTCGTCCCATCTCCCCGCTGCAGAAAGCCAAGACAGTGGGAGCCGTGGAGAGGCTGACGGACACCTCCAAGTACACGGGCTCCCACAAGGAGCGCTTCGACGAGAGCGGCAAGGGCAAGGGCAAGAGCGGCCGGGAGAACATCGTGGACACGAGCGGCTACGTCAGCGCCTACAAGAACGCGGGCACYTACGACGCCAAAGTCAAAAAGTAGGGACGGGTGCCCGTGGCGCCACCGCCCCGGTCCCTGCTCGCCGGCCGTGGGGTCGGTGCTCGCCTCAGCCCCGGGTGGTGCCCGTGACGGGGCCCGGGAGGCTGCGCTGGCAGCCCAGGCTGGCGGGTGTCGCTGCCCGGGGCTGGCGGCTTTGGGGAAGTGCCGGGCAGCGTGCTCTGCCCCAGCGCTGCGTGCTGTGATCCCTGTCCCTCCCGTGTCCCTCCCGTGTCCCTCCCGTGTCCCCCGGCTGTCACCCCCGGCCCACACCGTACTAACAGCGCTGCTCCTCAGGGCTCCCCCACCCCGCCGGCACCCACACCTTCCCTACCTCAGCCCCGGCTTCGGGGCACCCTCCCTTGTCCCACGGGGACCGCAGCCTGTCCTCCCCTCCCGGGGGGCTGCCTTAACCCCGCACCAGTCTCACCACAGCCGCCTCCTTCCTTCCCCCCGGTGCCCTCGGGTCTGCCTGGCTCTGCCCTTGCCCAGCACCGCGGGCGGCTCAGATCGTGCGGTGCCGGCGGTGCCGGGATGCTCCTGGCCCAGCCCCGGGATGCTTCCCGGGAGAGTTTGGTGTTGCTTGGCCACCGGCAAAGGTCCCCGACCTGAATCCCCGTGGCCTCCCGCTGCCTTCGTGAAGCCCAAACCAAAGGATGCTGCAGACCCACGCTGTAACCCGGCTCTGCAATAAACCCCGTCCGCACTGACCTCCGCTCTGGTTGTGTTCATGGCCCGAGCAGCCCCTSTGGCCGCTCGCCCGGCCGGACAGAGGGGGCTCGGCCGGCCACGCCGCCCAGGGCAGCTGTGCCGGGGGCTCGGCCCTGGCCACCGAGGATTTTGGCAGCTCCTGGCTGGCCCCGAGTTGCCGGAGCAACCGCAGGCACACAAACACGARCGCCTGGCTCCCACTCCCGCTCTGTTTGCAACCAAACACACGAGCTCCTGGTAACGATCCCTGGGAACAGGCTGGGCTCCAGGATGGGACGGCAGCTCCGGGATGGGATGGTCACTCCGGCGGGTGCATGAAAATGGGTGTAGGCTCTGTGACCCCGATCCCAGGCGTGGGCTGAGCCTACCGCGGTGCTGTGGGGTGGCAGTGCCAGGAGCTGCAGCTGCATATCCCCCTCCGCGGTCACCCATTCGGAGCCAGGCACCCTAAATAGCCAACTGGGGTTATTTGCAGGTGCCTCAGCTGTGGCACCGACACTGCTCAGGCTGTGAGGGAAGGGCCAGGGGCACACACGGGGCTTGCACAGACTCACTCACTGCCAAAGCACAGCACTCCCCCTCTGCATCCCAGACACCTGCCTTGGCAAACACACGAGAAGGAAGAGGCTGGAAGTTGTCTCATTCCGGGCTGGATTCAGCTCCATCCTCAGTGAGGGGCTGCCAGTGCTGGGCTGTGGTGAGGGCTGGGGATATCAGCTCTCCTTTCTCCTTRGAGCAGGTCAGAGCGAGTTTGTGGCTGTCTATCCCTGAATGCTCTTTCTGAGCATCCAATGTTCCTAAAAAAAATGTTGCTTATGAGGAGAAAGGAGGAAGACTTTAACCCTTTGCTGACTCCATTGTTCAGCTCCACAAATGAGCTGCAGAATTCCCAGGGCCAGCTGCCCTGCATGCCTTGAGRTCAGTGGAGGTGACTCAACCCTGTCCTTGGAGGCTTTGAAAAAGAAGAATATTTTGGGAAGAGGTGAACTGGTTAGGCCCCACAGGACTCATCCCCTGTCTGTGTATGGAGCTGGTCAGGACCTGATTGTGGAGCAGAGGAAGGTACCCATGAGGGGGCACCTCTGAAGGGAAGCTGTGGGTGTTGATGTGTTTTTGATATGGGAAAATCAAGACCAGGAATCATAGAATCCTGGAATTTTTTGGGATTGGAAGGTACCTTAAAGACCACTTTGTTCCAATCCTCTCACCATGGGCAGGGACACCTTCTACTAGATGAGGWGATTCCAGGGCCAGTCCAAGCTGACCTTGACTATTTCCAGGAATGGGGCACCCACACCTCCCCCCTGACCAGCCCGTGCCAGGGTGAGGTGATGCCGCTGCTGCCCAGGGATGGATCCTCCAAGGCAGGGCCTGCAGGATCTCCAGGACAGCCCTGCTGACCCTTCCATCAGCCCATCTCTCCCTGCTCTGAATCTCAACAGAAGCAGCTTCTCCTTCAGAGCCYGTGAAGCCAGGGCAGAGTCAGGTAACACTCACAGCTCTCACAGCTCCCACGTGCTCTGCCTAAAGATGCTCCTCACCCACTCCAGCACCTCTTCAATTTCTCCACATTCTTCACGTGGAATTTCTCCCCTGCAGCCTTCTTGGTCCTCCAGGAGGCAGCTCCAGTGCTTGCTRTGTCCAGCATGGGAAAGGCATCTCAGTCCTGCCAAAGCAGCCCCGGGAGAATTTGTGCCAGTAAAGACCACCAGGGTCTGATGGCTGCAAAGTGCCCCCAATCAACCCGAAAAAATCATGTTTTCTGAAGTCATAGGAACAGCTTTCTGGGAAGAACAACATATTGATTTGGACCTTCCTCAGAAAGGGAAAACTTAYTGAATAGCAGTGTAGTGATCTGCTGAGGGTTGCTGGCTGTGTGTGTGCATGTCCAAGGCTCCCCATTGATCCTYGCAGGAGGGTCTGAAGACCCTTTAGAAACAGCATCTGCAGCACTGTGGCTGTGACCTGCATCACAGAGCTCCTCAGCCTGGTCAAACCCCGGTGGAGACACAGGTAAGTGCAAGGAATGTGGTTTGTAAACACCCCTGTTCTGAGTCGTGTGGGCAGGAAAACAAAGGAGTGGCAAGGACARAGAGACCAAATCCTGAAGGAACTTCCCCAGGACCAGCAGCTCCAGCTCTCCCCAGTGAAGCCTGAAGAGGTGCCACAGCTGCTGGGACAGCAGAGACCTTCAGGGATTGGCTTCAGATGTCCTTGGTGAGATGAAAAGTGACCCTGCCCAAAGCAAAGGGCCCGCAGCCATTTCCCCTCACTAATGACCTTCCTGTGGCCAAGTGTCTGCTCTGAGCTTGGCTCCTCACCAGCCCAGGACAGACACTTTGCAGGCAGCTGTAATTCCCTGGCAGCACAGGAGCCGCTGGGGGAAGGTGTCTCAGYGTGTTTTTGTTGTTTGCATTGATCCAAGCTCCAGACATGAACACTTTTTTTCTCCTTCCCATTTGTCTCTTCCCCTTGGCCACTCTCTGGCCATGCTCCCACAGTGGAGASACACCAGGCCTTGCCCACTGTGGTCCTCTGCCACCACAAAGTGCCACCTCCTCTGGTTCCAGACAAACCCAGGCTCTCTTGCAGGCTGATGTTCCACCTTGCCAGTGAGATGTGCAGCCCTGAAGGCTCGGCTGGATGGTTGCAATTAATTTAGCTGTAAAATGTGTTATCTACCCTCAATGTCCCTTCCCTGGAGAGTTTCTAAAATCATCTGGGGTCATGGCTAATGTGCTTCATGCTTTGACAGCAAATTGTGTGCCTGGGATGGGTGAGCTGCTCCTGTAAGAGGTCTCTTTTCTCTGGGATGAGCAATTTCAGCAGAGGTGCTGATGAGGATGGATCACTCTGGTCCTCAAGGTTATAGATTTGTTCCCAGAAGAGGGAAACAGTGGATGTCAATAGACCCAGGARGGTTTTACCCTTTCTGTCCCAGTGYAGGATSACCAGGAAGAGCTGACATTGYTCAGGGAACACCCCTGCTYRGAGGGCACTGTGCTGGTACAGAGCAGCTCCTTGGTCTTGGGCCAGGCAAAACAGCTTCCCTGTGGAGCTGAACCTGYGCTGTTTCCTCAGTACTTTTCCATTTCCCTGATGGACAGGGTTTTCCAAAATACACAGACAAGGCTGTAAATCGTGTTCAGACAAGATTCAGAGTGCAGCTTCTGTCGCCTAAACCCAGATTCAGATTCAAACTCCTCCTGTCAGTGCCCTGAGATGGGTTTGGCCACGAATGTTCCAGGCAATACTTCACTGCCAGCCACGTGCTCCAGCACTGTGCTRGAATATTGATTCAGTACCCTTTTAGACAGAATTCAATTAACTAAATTACCATCTTTCCATCATGGCATGGTTCCAGATGAAATGTTATTAGCCAGGACTCATCCCTGCATTTTGTTAATGTAATAACTGYGGCAGAGTTGTAAGAACACAGGGGGAGATGGAAGTAGGAAGATGCAGAGAAAGAAAACAAAAGGCAAGGATTGGATTCACCAGATTTAAATATGAGATAGCATGCAAGGAAAAACTGAACATGWTCCATATTTAATGTCTGTTCTGTTCCCTGTTAGAGCACAATTGTATAATTGCTCTGAACTCCAGAACCACCCAGAGCTGGAAGATGCACATCTTCCTGGTGGGSATGATGGAGCATTTCTCAGCTGGAAGAGGTGTTTTGGGAACAGTGTGGCTGCTCTCTTTTGTCAGCTGCTGTAGCAGAATGATTTGTGGACAGCAAAAACCTGGACAAGATTTTTGCAGAAAAAAAAATAAATGGTAAGCAGGGATTTGGTAGAGGGCATCTGCTGTAAGGATATATTTCCAAAACTGAAACACTGATTTCATCATGGAACCACAGAATGGGGTCAGAAGGGACTCCAAAGATCCTTTAGGTCAAACCCCCTGCCATGGCAGGGACACCTTCCACTGTCCCAGGCTGCTCCAGTCCCTGTCCAGCCTGGCCTTGGGCACTTCCAGGGATGGGGCAGCCACAGCTTCTCTGGGAAACCTGTGCCAGGGCCTCCCCACCCTTACAGAGATGAATTTCTTCCTAATATCCCATTTCACCCTGCCCTCTGTCAGTCTGAAGCCATTCCCCCTGTGCTGTCACTCCAGGCCTTTGTCCAAAGTCCCTCTCCAGCTGTTCCAGCTCACTGCAAGGTGCTCCAAGGTCTCCCCTTCTCTTCTCCAGGCCGCTTTCCATTTATTCAAAATGACATTTTAAAACATTTGTACTTGGATCTCTCAGTTCATAGCCCCAAGCTCTGTATTTCAAGACCTGCAGCTGCAGCCAAGATTGATTTTAAGATTTCATGCAGAGCTTGCTGACAATGGTTAATAACTGATAGAAACTGTTCCAAGAGATCAATAGCGTGTGCTAACACAGCTGGAAGCACATCAGTGGAGCTCTGTGATTGCAAAAGGCAAGTCTCCTGTCTCTCATTTTGACCTAAGATATTATTATATTAAAAAAAAAAAAAAAAAAAAAAAAAAAAAAAAAAAAAAAAGAAGAAGGTTTAATCTGACCCAGAATATTCCTGATGTGCCACTCACTGAACTGGCATTTTCATGACTTGGCTTAGAAGTTTGTGACCAATTCCAGCCTCCTTAAGTGTTTCTTGTGTGTTAATGGTGACCAGAATAGCTCTCTGCTGTATCCCAAATCCATCCATTTGCCAGCAGCTGGGGCATGACAAGAAGCAGACACGAGAGGAGGAATTTTTCTGGGACACAGGTACCACTCCTGCCATGACAGGTGAGCTGTCCCCTGCCAGTGACAGCCCACATCTCTGCCTGTCCTGCACAACAGCCCTGGGCTCCTGTAGTTTAATAAATTGTTTCACTTCCAGTGATGGAAATAACACCCAGGAACTTGGATGGACATTTTTCCAAGACAGCTCATGGGAAGGAAACAGAGACAAGGGCAAGCTGACAGGGGCTGCTGTTCTGAGCATCTTTCTGACAGGCTGGGCTTTTCTGAGGGACAAAGGGACWGTGGGATCCAGCAGCTGGAGCTTACACACAGCAAAAAAACTTCAGAGCTGCCTGTGAGGGGTTGGGGAACATTCTGTGTGACCCAAAGTCCGTAAAAAACGCGGCTGCAGGAGTGGCCAAAGCCCATGCTAGAGTTCAGCACTACCTCCCTGCTCTGGCAGCATCCAGGGCACAGAAATTGCCTTAACAGTCCAGACACCCCTCCTGTGATGCTCCTGCTTCCTTGCWGTAACCTCRTTCWTGCTGTACCCTRATTCCAAGCTCCTGGAAATGCCAAWAGGGCACAGCTGGCCCTGGCACCACACTGCASTGTTGCTCTGCATCGATTCCTGTGATCCTTACAAACCACATCAGCCTCCATTTACTCGATGCCCAGGAGGCTCTGAAGGAYCCTCCCATTTTCCTTTGCTCTGTGTGGATGTTTTGTTCCTGGAGATGCAGCAGCTGGAAGCAGCAGCCTGATCCATCCCTTGCAGGGTGGAAGCTGCTACACAGTTCCCCTACAGCCTTTTATCCAGCTACTGCATCAGATAATCCCTTTGGGATGAGACAAGACTTAAGAAAACAACCCCCAAATCCCYAGAATCACAAAGGGTCATAAATGTTACAAGAAATGAATCAATTTTCTACAGTTTTCCCCATGTCTGGTAAATCCCAGAGCTTTTCCAGTGGTGCTGCTGAGCCTTGGAAGCAATGAATGTCCAGCAGTGTGACATGGTGTGAGTTTAAGCAAACCTTTGTGTCACTGCTTCAAAGTGTTTGTTCTGAAACACACGTCTAAAGAAAAAAAGACATTTTCAAAGCATTCCCGCATAGGTGTGCAAAAAAAAAAGAAAAAAATAACTTAAACAAACAGTAAAATTTGAAACACACCAAGATAATCCAGTGTTTTGGCAGGAAGYTCAGGTGATGTCAGGAAACAATTCTAAACAGAAATGTTTCTATGGAATTTTTCTTTTTTGTTGGACACCTAATTGGAAACAGATTTTTGCTTTGGATTTAAACATTTCCCTGCAGCATTATCCCTGCCTTATGCATGTCAGGAACAGGAGGGTACAGAGCAGAGGGGAAAGTTCAGCATCCTCCTGCTCACATTATTGCTACAGGTTCAGGCTGTCTCAGGAGAGCCATGCAACATCATTTTCTGGGATTTTTACCCAGTAGACTTCAAGGTAAATTACAAAATCCAACGAGGCTCCAGTCCATTGAGCTCCGTGCTCATAAATCCAGCAAGGATTTCTTGCTCTGCAGAGACAGAGCTTTGAGAAGAAGGAGCTCAGGGCTGTTTTCCCGGAGTGGGAGAGGCCATGGCAGCTGAGCAGCTCCTCTGTGTGGCAGCCGGGGGCCAGCACGGGTGGGACCGGGGGATGCCAAAGGGAAACCCTGAGCTGAACCTAAATCCAAAAACTCCACAGGCACCATCTCAAAAGGGGATCTGTCCAATACCAAAGAACTGTCAGTGGGTTCCACTGCACAGGCTGCAGAGGACAACAGTGACCAGCCATTTGTTTATGCAGGGTTTACTTATCAGTGGGATAATAAAAATATCCTTATTTTATGTTTTAATTTTTTCTGAAAACATTTTCCCCTTATCCTAAAACACCGTCTGGCTGTCCTTCTTCCATCAGCCCTATCAGATCTGTCCTCTAAAAGCATCCAAAAGCATTTCCATATCGATGTCTTTTRCAGTCAAGTTGGCCAGCAGAGAATRTCAGGGAAACCAGCAACTCCAAAATCATAAACCTGACAAAAAAAACCAACCTCCAAACCACTGTCTGGAAAGCTTATTAATAACGAAATTAAATGATTTCTCTTTATGGCAGCTGAGACTTCCAGTAATAATATTCAGATATGGTAATGGGTGAACCTAAATTATTGTTCAAGACATGTAAATCCATCCCTGAGTGTGACACAGCCTGAGAATTGCAGTTATTATTGTACAGATTTATTTAGATATTAAAGTATGAATTATTAACAAATATACAATATAGATATTAACATGTGGCGTTGAGACTGTGTTCATACTGACATTCTTTTTTTTTTTAATGTTGACTCTATCTCCAGAGGAAGCTTTAAAATATTATTTTGAAAAATAGCTTAAATATTTAAAGATTAATAAAATATTAATGTATATTAATAAAATATTAATCAAGTATTGAGCACTCCTATATCTTTATCTAAACAACCCTATTTTTTTTAGCTAAAAATCCTGCATGRTCAAATTGATTAGTTTATTTATAAACTGTCATCTTCCAGGTTTCCTTGGCTTTTTTGAGTCTTTGGATCTTGCTTCTYACCTGTTTCCTTTTCTAAGAGAAATTACACAAACAACATCTAATTAAAGAGATCTGTCACATTAGCATTGTGTTAATTAGCTTTTAAATAAACTGCAGCTCTGCCCTTCCTCCAGGCCTGGTGGGGTGGGATGGGGAGGCACAAATTGCAGCCTGGAGCAGGGCTGAGACCCTTTTGTGCAGTGGGGGAGCACCAAACAGAGCCTGAGCTGCCTCAATTCCCTCAGGAATGCCTGGAAGAATTTTCCTTGGAGCAATGGTGCCATGAGGGTGTTTTGCTGGTGCTGTCTCTCTTCTATTTTCCCCTAAAATTGTACTGAGCCTCAGAAATACCAAGGTTTTAGTATCCGGTTGTTTTACTTAAAATTTTTCAACTTTCTTGCTTGARCAATTGTTTTCATGTGGTATATTCAAATATTTGTTTTGAAATTGCCAAGCAGAACCAGCAATAGAAAGTTGATGAGATTATCAATGAAAAACTCTTGTTCTCCACATCAGTTTTGATTGTCAGTGCAGTCTGGAGCTACAAGCTCTCTCTAGAAGCCACTGAGTTAAATTCTTGCATCCATTTAAGGGTTTTCCCCCCCATCCTTTTCCAGACCTGCTTTTGACTCCTTTTTCTGTGTCYACTTGGATGAGAAACAGCCTGAAAACATTCCAGGCATCAAGWTGTTCTAGAATTTCCAGATCTGTTCCTGTCCCTCACGATGTGTTTTGTGTGGAGGAACCAGAGTGTTTCCTGAATCTCTGTTGTGCAAAGAAACTCCTGCACAGGGTAAGTCTGAAAATCATTSATTATTCATTGACCAACATGGTTTGTGTTTAGGCAGCTTCATTTTCACACAGGCCTCAAAGTTATCTTTCCTCAGCTCTGTTGAATTTATTGYATGAGCATTAATTTTGCAGCTGAGGCCTTTATTGCAGGCAAAGTGGGATTTTCTTTGTGGCTTTTCTAGACTTTTTTTCATTGTTGGACAATATTCTCTGCAGAAGGATGTCACAGAGATTGTGTATATAACATTTTCAAACGCTCCTGACAGGTTTTTGGTTTTTTTTTGTCCAAACAAATAATTGTCACATTCAACTCATCTGCCCTTTTGGGTGAGCACAGAAAATGTTCCAARTTTCATGCCTGACCTTTCTGTAAGAGCTCATTAAATGTTCATTGCTGGGGTTTTGTTTTTAATTAACTACAGTTAAAGAACACAGCTGTTGTGTTTGAGGACAATTTTATATGGCCCCATCTTATTGAGTACAAATGTTTTAATCTGGAAAAGGTGRTATTGCCCTTCCTACTGCTCCCTGAGAAGGCTCCCTTGGCCTGAAAATAAATTCATTCTAATGGGACACCACTGAATTTACTGTCATGGGTAAAGAGGAAGTGGCAGTTCCTCCTCTTCTCCAATTCTGTATCTGCATAAATGAAAATATGAAATGGATATCTCTAATGAAGATTTACTATATTGCTATAAGTATTATTTACTCTAATTAGAGTGTAGTTTTGCCTTTTGCACCAGTGAAGGGTGAGTCTAAACATTCTGGCTGAGTTTAATTTGTATTTTCATACATTCATGTTTTCATTTCCTCTGTTTAATCCCAACTCTGTTTCTCCTGTTTCCAATCTTCTTTTTTTTGTTTTTTCCTTTTTTTTTTTTTAAACAGAATTATCTCCAAAATGTTACACTGATATTTCTAACCCCAAATATTAACATTTTGCATTTGACATGACCATTTAAAAATTTTTTTTCAGGTACTGCTCAAAGATGTTCTTTCTCCAAAGGCTGGGAGAGGAAGCCCAGCAAAACTCAGTAATCTATTACTGCATTAAAAAACTGCACAATCACATTTACCATAGACCTGTTGAGGTATGGCCAGGAACACATCACACTGAACCAGAATTCTTGCATTCCCCATCCCTGGAAGTGTCCAAAGCCAGGCTGGATAGGGCTTGGAGCAACCTGATCTATTTTAAGGTGTTCTGTCCATGGCAGGGGGTTGGAATAAGGTCTTTAAAGCCCCTTCCAACCCAAACCAGTCTGTGATCACAGGGCTGTGCACTGTCTGCACATCTTTAACAAAAGTGTTTCCCTTCATAAAAAGGAAAATTGCACCTCAGATTTTTGTGTTTTTTTTTAATTGCAGAACCAGCAAAGTCAGAYTACTCCAGCTGAAGAATACTCCATCTGCCCCCTCTGCTGGTGTCCCTGCCCCAAAACTGAAAAATTATTTTCAAAACTGCAGTGGATGGGASAACTCGGGGAGTTTAGAGAAGAGGGTGCTCTGCCTCCACAGGCACAGCAATTAGCTCCATAAAATTTATCAATCATCAGAAATGGAGATGGCTTAAAACATCACCATCCTGTGAATATTCCACATTCCACCACACAGGAATTTTTGCATTCCCCATCCCTGCAAGTGTCCAAGGCCAAGATGGAGGCTCCTCCAGGGGCGTGGAGCAACCTGGTCTAGGGGAAGGTGTCACTGCCTGTGGCACTGGGGTTAAATGAGAKGGTCTTTAAGGCTTCTTCCAACCCAAACCATTTCAGGATTTTATCACTCTAATTGCCTCAATGGCCAAGCTATTCCTGGGAATTGCTGGGAGTATAAACTGGATAGAGCCAAGCACAATGCCAATAACTGATTAGCAGAGATAATGGTGCTCCTGGGACGGGAGGATTTCCTATCAGTCCACTGAAGCCATCTACTCTCTTTAGGGGATTCCCTATGGAAAATGCCATGATGAATTGTCCATGTGAGATGTGTCACAAAGCAGAGTAGTATTCCTGCTTTTCAGTACCAGATTTTATCATCACTACCCGTTGATAATTAAAGCGGGGAAAAAAAAGAAGGGAAAGAAGAGACAGTGTCTTGTCATTTGTAGAAGTGCAATAGCTGGAAAAATATTGAAAATACCAATTCTGACAAAGACTTTAGGGAACACCTCTGGTTTAGAAGCTCACTTATTTTGGYTGCACCCTCTCAAAAATGCTTTGTCTAATTTGGGATTCCTGACATACAGCTGAGACTGTGGAAGTCAAGGTTGGCAATGGAAAGATTTCTATTTATGCCAATAAAACCAAACTTCTTTTTCTCAGTGTTTGGATGCCACATATGAAACAGGGAAAAAAACTGTTTGTGTACTTTTCAGCATTTAAAGTGACAGGCAGCATCAGCCTCATCCCAACAATCGGTGGTGTGAGGTTTGGTCAGAGAAATGTTATTTCAACCTGCCCTCGGGGTATTTAGGCACCCCAGGGACAACTGCTCCTCTCAGTGCTTCTGCCTCCTTCTGCAGCCCAGGTTCCCTTGCTGAAATCATGACACAATGCGAATAAGATTCATATAAAGAAAATAACCTTTATTAGACAAATCAGTCAAACCCTGAAAAAACAGTGTCAGGTAAACAATACTAAAGGTTTTTTTTTTTTTTTCCAGCAATGTAGAAACTGAGAAATTCCAGAAGTTTTATGTTCCTCTTGTTGCATTAGTAAGTTCTCTCCCTCTTGTGACATGAGCTATTGCTGTCTTGACAGSCCAAAAACCTTGCATTAACCCAGCAATTATCTCAAAATAGTAACTTGTAAAATATTCCCTGTATAACTGTTTCCCATACAATTTTATACAAAGGTGTCAAACTGTATTTTTTTCGCTGTCTGAAAAAAGAACAAGGTTTAAAAACATCCAGCTTATTAAAAATAAACAAGTGTTTTATATACAGTACAGGAATTTCCAAACTTGAAGGAACACTGTTTCCAGGATGGCTGTGGGGCTTAACACCCCAGACTGCCAAGGGTGGAAAATTGCAGTTAAATAAATACTCCATCTTCTTCCTCAGGCCAAATGTGGCACTTTCTCTCACACCTGCAGGAGCCTTGATTTACAGCCCTGCATAAACCAGGAGTAAACAGCAGCTTGGCAGCCAAGTAACTAGTGTTTCCAAAACTGCTAATTTTCATTTCCTCCAAGAACAGAGGGAGGGTGTCACAGCCACACAGTGACCTTGAATATTACTCATGAATAAGCCACCTTGAATACAGAGCTTGTTTGTTCTCCAGTTACGCTGTGTTACTTCAAACAACATGCACTTAAGGTTCAGCATTATAATCAACCCATTACACTCAAAACCTGTTGGTCTCGAATGCCAGCACCATCCAAAGCTCCTCAAACAAGCCCCAGTGGGACTGAAGTACCAGGAGAGGGGCTGAGGCAGAGGTGAAGCAAGGAGCCAGTCCCTGTCACTCCAAAATCAGGGGCACAGCCAGGACAAAGCACAACAGAGSCTGAACTAAGCCACTGCAACCTGACCCAGTGGGGAGAGAGACTTGCACTGGACAGCAGCTGTAAGGAGCAAGTGGCTCAAATCAGAGCCAGGAACGTTGGTGCCTCCTGAGACAGCTCCATCTGCCTCACTCCTACTGACATCTCTGCTGGCTGCTCCAATGCCCCCTCTCTGTCTCAGCCTTCCCCCTGGCATCAGGGGAGTCTCCACCTGGGCATCTCTCCCTTTTCTGGTGAATGCACTGAGGATTTACAGGTCAAGCTGGCAGTCAGAGCAGAGGTGGCACAGGAAGAGTGGCAGAGCTGACAGATGGTTATGAGAGAGATTAGCTCAGCACCAAGGCACTGGAAGAACCATCTGAAGAAACAAATCACTATAGCAATGAAATTGCTTTTATTAGAACAAGAGTGTTAAGCCAAGGAAATAAATTATTGCTACGATAGACATATTTAGAACATAAGGAAGGACATTAAAYCTTGAGCTTCAGGTCAATATAACCCTGAAACAGGAAAGTTATACTACTTTTTTTAAATACCTCAATTTCTCTTCATGCCCTTCCAAAAACTTTATAAAATGTGCAGCTTACAMGACAAATAGTAACAGAGTCACTTGTAATAAAAATCTGTACAACTCATAGCTTTAAAAATAATACATTTTTTCTCCAAACTACTATGTTACTTATAAATATAGGGCTAACAAGTTTTAAGTGCCCAAGGTCCCATCCAACATCAAAGCTATTACATTTAGTTGACAGAAGCCTTCCTGGGACTTCCCCCCAGGCAGAGGTCAGGTTTTGGCTGTTTGAAAGAGTCTGATTATGGGCAAAAAATGTCTTCATRGGTGAGGACTGTCTCCTTCTGCTGGTCAGAGGCCTGTGGTCTTCAGTGAGTTTGAAATGGCAATCAAACCTGGAACACAGCACCGTGCAAATGGGTTAGACCAGCTGCACTCCCGTGAAGTGACAGGATCCCACAGGTCCCTCTGTCCGGGCCAGCAGTGACTTTGCAAAACACCTGAAATCCACTGTTCCTCAGAGGTAAATTTTGGTGGGGAAGGAATGTTTTAGTGGGAGAGCCTCGCAGAAGAAGCACAGCTCTTCCCCTATGTGGAGATAGCTTTTGGCAAGTCCTGAGGCAGAGGCCTATCTGCTGTCCCAGCTGCCATGGGCCAGCAAACCTCTCCTTCTGTGGCCACTTCAAAAGCCTTGTCTGTGACCTTCCAGAAGGGGCTCTGGATTTTAAATCTGAACCTTGGCTGGTTCTGTACAGATGGTTCTGTACTCCTGCACCTGCAGGTCACAAGGCATGGGCCTGCGTGGTGTCACACCCACAGTGCCAAACCTACGAGCCATTCACCACCCTGTGCCTTGACCATGGGAGCCCTGATCCTCTCTCAGGCTTGGACCCCTCTGCTCCCTGTGAAAAGGGTGGCACAGCCCTAAGGATAGAGAGCAAAAAGCTGAGCCAGGAGCAGGCTGGTTTGAGTGGGCACTGACGTGATATTTCAAGGGCTGCCACCCATGAGCACAAAGCCCTGCTTGGCTGCAAGTCCTGTCAGGGTTCAYCCTCCTCGGATTAACAGTGATTGCCTCGCAGACAAGATATCTTCCCAACATCACTAAGTACAGGAGCAACATCCCCCAGCTCCCTCAGGACATCCTGACCATAATCTAGCAGGTTCCTCTGCCTGGTTAAGTACAGCTTCCTTTGGAGGTTTAAAGGAAACTATGGGATAAATCCAGCTTGGGGAGAATACAGTGATTCCCCAGGGCAGTTCAGAGGGACTCAGAACAGGATTTCAGCAAACAGCCACAAGAAATAGATTAGTGGTTAGACAAGTGGGCAGTATTCAGAGGAAAGCAGCTCATCTGAACTCTTAAGTGGTGCTCAGGCCTCTACTACCTGAATGTGATTTTGTTTGTTCTGTTTCTGCAAGGCAGAAAGCATCAGGTCAGCTGGTCAGAGTGTAGCTCCATGGGAGCTGCTCCTCTGTAACCAGATGAATCAGAGCCTCAGACACCAGTCAGGAATGCATGGGGAAAACTCCTCACAGAGAAGTAAAGAGTGAGGACCCCCTGACTCAGAGCTACTGACAAACCTGACCAGCACTCAGAGCTGCTGGAAAATCCCCTTCAGGGGCTACTTACAACAACTCCGCTTCCTGAGGCGGGGCCGAGGGGCTCACACTATTCTCGAGGGACTTATGGTGACCTGGCCTGCTTTCTGCAGAAGAGAGAAGCCAGTATTAGTACAGGGTTAGAGGACAACAGCATCAGGACACGATCTAGGGGGAAGGGAAGCAGCTGAGAACTCTCAGGAAGAGACACAYTGACATCTCAGAGCAACAGGCTCCCACTCCTCCACCTCATCACTCCCCCAGAAAGGCCCAGAAAAGGCCCAAACCTCACAGAAAGGAGCTTGGCAGCATCTGCAGCAGAGCTCCAGCCATCCCAGGAGGTGATGTATGTACCCCAGCCCATGGCAGCATTATAGCTCCTGTTTGTGCAGCATCCCCTCCTTATGCAGCCTCCAGCACTGCAGGTCCTTTCCAGCTCATCTCCTTGGGGATCTTGGCCACTGCAGGGGTGGCTCCTGCACCAGAGGAGCTCYTGCCCACCACACAGGGGGCAAGTCTCTGAAAAAGGAAATGTCACTTCCCCATGGTAACCCCAAACCCAAAAGCAGGATCTTCGGTCCCCCTGTGAGAGGCAGTGGCTTGAAYTGGGGAGGCAGTTGCAGGACCAGGCAAAGTGAAGAGAGTACTCTGGCTGCTTGCACTTACTGCAGAAATGTACTGGCTGTTTGYGAACCTGGGTCTGCCCTCCATGGCAGAGCTGTGTTGTGGGCTTACAGGCATGCAGGAGGGCGAACCCACATCTTCACAGAAGCTTTCTTGTGGGACGCTGGAGACACAGCCACTGTCGGAGCCGCTGGAGCCAGTGACTGACATGCACTGCGATGACTCTGAGCTCTCTGTTACTGGGGAAAGAGAGGAAGGTCACTCAGATAACCATGACTTTGGGCTGCATGTGACCTGTGCCACATACACTTGATAATGTACCTGTCTGCCAAGGCACTGGCCACATGCCCACAGATCAGCCAACACTCCTGTCTGGGCCTCTTTAAAGCCAYAGACAACAAACCAACACATGGAATAGAGTTATAATGATGCTGGTGAGTGGCATGGGCTGGCCAAGTACACACAARGGAAGCCAAGGGATCACTGGGCCAGGCTGGTGAGGGCAAGGCCAGAATACTTCATACCAGAAGGGCAGGGACACAAGTCCCCAAGGCCACAGCAGCACCGGTACCCAGCATCTAGGGCGCCATGGGAATGGCTGCAGCTCAGCAGGTACTTTATAACCCCTGAGCTAACTCTCCCCAGGAAAGCTGAGACAGAGCTGGAAGGAAGGGCAGGGTCATCGTACCCATGTCTGGGCAGGAGACAGGGAGTGCTGGGAGCCCAGCATGCCAGGTCTGAYCACACAGCACACAACAAGGTGCAGGGATAAGCCCAAACATCCCAGGTGCTGCAGAGCAGCAAGGCCCTACGTACTCAGGGAGGGCTGGCTGCTCGTCTTGTGCTCCAGCTCATCTTCCTCGATGCAAGTGCCGACGTCAAAGGAGCGTCTGGGGGCCAGGACTCCCGGCAGCAGAGCCTGGTCCAGGTACATGTGAAGGTTCAGAGGCCCCAGCAGGGAGGAGGAGGAAGGGGTGTAGGCAGTGGGGGTGCCACCAGCAGAGAGTTGCATCTGAGTCCTCTTGAAGGGGGTGGAATGGTCAAACAGAGATACTGCAATTGATGCTCTGGTCCTGGCACCTGCCAGAAAACATACAGAAAAAGCCCTGAGAATCAGTCCTGCCTCACTCACACAGAGCAAGGGGGAAGGYACAGCTGGCACCTACCTCTGCCTTTCATGATGTAATCAATAGCACGGTCATTGATAGCTGCCTCACTGGGTTTGATATCCAGGAAYGGCTTGTTGCCCACACCCATGGAGACCATCTCCTGCATACGGATTTCTGGAGAGGAAGAAACCCACAGCCACAATGTGAGGTGACCTGACCCAACCCTTCCCACAGGCATTATTCAGCTGCAGGTTAGAGCACTCCTGGGCTGTGCTGTTTGTGAATTGCTGAGATTAGACCTTTTCTCCCCTTGCTCCCCAGCGCTGTGGAGTCTCCAGGAACAAGCAATCATGCCCTGCTCYGGCCAAGTAGCTCAGTGCCATGCCACCTACTAGAATCCTGCCAAGCGGGAAGCCTGYGGGGCACAGGAGGGACTTCTTGGCCAGCGTAATTCAGTAGTGAGCTTGTCCAGTAGTAGCCTAGGTCATAGGGAGACCAGCAAGTCTTTCATGGGCACAGCCGATGCTCACAGGACAGGGAACCCTGAGCGTGGATGTCCTGTTCTTCTCATGGAGGCCAGGTGAGTGTCTCCAGTCATACAGAGGCTGGACCAGACACGTTCCCTGGGGAYGAGGGGCAGGGAAGGGACATGCCCAGCCAAGCCCAGCACATGCTCCTGAGGCTGCATGCTGGCACACTGTTGCTTGCTGCACAGAGCTGCCTGGTAACAGCATCCAAACCTACTCAGGACAGCACGAGCTGAACAGGGCTCCCGCACCTTTTGCGGCACAGAAGGAATTCCAGGAAGGAATCACACCTTTATTGCGGGCTGCCTGCTGCCACAGGATCTTGGCAATGTCACTGGTCCAGGCCTGCTTAGTCTCAGCTGAGCTGGCCTGGAGGATGTAGGTGTCACTGGACTTCCGCCTTCGGAACCAGATCTCAAAGCGCAGGCCGCTGTCTCCRGAGTTCTCTGTCAGACCAATGTCTGCAGTCTGTGAGGAAGAGGAAAAGCAAAGCATCAACCAGACTGCACCAGGAGCTGAAGCAGTAAACTGCTTGAACCTTGTGCTAGAGCTATCCCCAGCTTGGCAGACCTAACAGGAAGGAGCCTGAGGGTCTAGACAGGAGCAGATGTGTCCTGGACACAGCTGAGCACAGACAGCTCAAGCAACTCCCATTAGCACCRCTTTCCTGCCATGTACACACTGCCTTTCCCCCACACTCCCTAACCTTCAGAAAATGCTGGCCCCACATCTAGAGAAGGCCTAGGCATTGATGTGTGAAGTATTCCCTTCTGGCTTCACTGCATTATTAGGAGGAGGCTTAGAAGTGGTGGGAGCAGCTCTTCTGCTGCAGGTGCTCCTGCTTCCCATTCCAGAGGTATGTGCCATAGGGAAACCTGCCATGGCACCTCCCACAYGAGAGGCAGCTGCAGGGCTGCCCTTACCTTGAAGGAACGCTTGTAGATATACACATCAAAGCCACCCTCGATCCTCTTGGGCTTGCTGAAGAGGATCAGRTCCTCAAAGAGGAAGACGTGTCGCTGGCATTTCCTGCGGCCCAGCCAGATGGTGAACTCGTCCTGCCGCACCAGCTGCCCCTGCTCCTTCAGGTTCACCTGGACACCAAGAACATCCTTGTAAGACACCACCAGTATGACCCAGGCAGCATTGGCACCAGTTTGAATTTTTTCCTGCAATCTGCCTGACCCTCTTTTCACTAGCTCAAGAGATTACAAGTCCAAAGCAGTCTGCAGGATGCCATCTGCAAGGGTTGCCAGTCTGCCTCCCACAACTGGTAACCACCARGGAATGTGCTTATGACAAGCAGCTCACTCAGCTCAGCAGCACCCAGGCTGYCTGTCCTAGCAGATCAAGGAGACCTCCAGGCCCCACTGCTCCCTCGCCCCRTGCCTCAGCAGTCCTGCTACTCTGTACTGGCAGACAGCACTCTGATCACTGGGGATACCTGAGGGGAGGCTTACTGTGYAATCCAAAGACCCCAAGTCTAGAGAAGGGGACTAAGTGTGGCTCTGTTCCCCTGGGCAGGGGAAGACACTGGAACGTACGTCACAGTCACGGATGGCATCCATGGCCAGCAGGTCATTTCCATGCCGGAGCTGAAACTTCACCATCTCCTCAGCTGCACGGAGATAGTCCAGCTCCTGCTCTTGTGCCTCRCTGCACTCCTTGATCAGGTCCTTCAGGAGCAGGGCGTATTTGCTCATCCGCTGGATGGGTTTCAGCAGGTAGGAGGCCAGGTCCATCTTATCCCCCATCTGCACCTGCTTGAACTGAGAAATGCAGCAGAGTGAAGGCAGCAGCTTCCCCAAGKAGCACCCTGTGCCCCTGGCAGGCACCTCTCCTCACTGGGGTACTCACAGAAAATGAGTACTCTTGGGGAAATGSAAGGCCACAGCACCAATGCTGCTTTGTGCTGGGTTCCTTTCCCAAGCCTTTGCTGCACCTCTGCCCCATCCCTTCCATACAGCTGGGCAGAGAYGCATACCAGGGAAGCAGAGGCAGCGCTGAGACTGCCTCAGGCTGAAAAGCTGGCTTTGCTTAAACAGATCAGTGACCAAATACACTGAGCAATCCTGATGCAGGCAATGGAACTCACCTTGAAGAAGGTATTCCCATGGCTGGCCAGCAGYGAGTCTGACTTTGGCTTGTTCTTGCTATACAGTGCATACATTCCAAACTGGTCTTTCTGCAGGAGAGATCCATCCTCATGTGAGACTCTTGCACCCAGGACACAGTGACAGCCATGCCCCTGGTAATTACTTCARTACTTCTGCCTCTCCCAGGCTACACCAGAGCCTCCTATGCCATCAGGGGTACCTTTGCTTCAAGTTCATTAAGAGCCAGGGAATGTTCTTGTTTTCCTGCCCCTAGAGCAGGCAGAACTTTTTGACCCATTATCCTGTTACCCCGGCCTCTTCCATACTCCTATAATCACCTGGTACCGTTCACACCTGGTAGAGCAAACATGCAAGGGGCAGCTGCCCTTAAGACCTGTACCCCTGTGCTTCTGCCACTAGCCCTTTTAACCCAGAGTTGGCCTGTACCTCCCCACTCACTGAAGTCATTCCCCATTGACACTACAGACAGAAAATAGGTAAAGGATGCTCCTGAAGAAGCAGATGGGCTTTAAGGAGCAGACAATTTGTTTCCCCAGTAGTATCTCCCGGCAGCAAAGTGCAACAGGAAAGGCACAGAAGCCAAGCTCACRTCTGCAGGAGCCCAACCCCAGGGACAAGGTGCTGATGCCTTACATGTCGCAGGAAGCAGTGGCTGACCCTCAATGGGTGGTTGCAGCAGCTCTCGAGCTCTCGCAGGAAGTATTGGCTGTGGAAGTCATAGAGTTTCTCCAGGTTTCCAAAAATGACGCTGCGCTTCCCACGCAGGTCCTGGGGGAGGTCGAGGCGCTCCATCTCAGGGAAGTAGCTGTCGATGATGTAGCAAAGCGACCTCACGTATTCCCGCTCCGTGGTTACCATCTCATCGATGATGTGCCGCAGTTTGCTGCAATAGGAAACGCTCAGCCTTGAAGGGACCCAGRCTACAGCAGGGATACAGCAGCCAGACTGCCTGCAAAGCACTGGACTACCCCTCACACAAGCTCTCCCTGACACCCAGCATGGAAATGAGATGATCCCTTAGCTCAGATACACAACTGCTTATGACAGCTCTGACCCGAAGCAGTGATAGGACTCAAGAGAATAGCATGAAGCTGGGTCAGGGGAGGTTTAGGCTGGATATTAGGAAAATGTTGTTCATCCAGAGAGAGGGTGGTCGGGCACCGGCACAKACTCCCCAGGGAAGTGGCATCAAGCCTGTCAGAGCTCAAGAAGCRTTTGGGCAAGGCTCTCAGGCACAGGGYRTGATTCTTGGGCTAGTCCAGTACAGAGTCGTGAGCTGGATCAATCACCCTTTTGGGTCTCCCTTCCAACTSAGGATATTCTGCGACTCTAAGGATTCAGAGAGAGTGAGCCCAAGACTGGCTGAAATCCTGACCCAAGGTCAGCAGGACAYGCATCCCAGGGCCCACCCAGCCCCTGCTCTGGACAAAATAGGCTGCTCTGCAGATGGCTGCRCTCCTGAAACAAGAGAAACAGCAGAAGTCACAGTAACTTCTGTGAGGAAACAGTCTGATGACTGGAGACTGTGGGAGGCAATGTTAACCCTGGGAGAACAATAGCTCTGGATCTAGGTGCTGTTGGACTTGTTCTAAAAGTGAGAGAATAAAACTTAAGTGTCCTAACACTTCATCAGGGAACAGCAGTTCCTAGCACGGGTTGCTCTCACAGATCTCAAAGGATGCCTCTTAGGTACTCGAGGATTCCACTGCGAGGCAGTGTAGCACCAAACATAACTACTCCAATGTATGTATCCCTGCCTCCCTTGCCTCTCAGCTTTCCCTCCTCTGCCTGTTGAGAACAGAGCATCGAGACTGCCTCAGCACCCACAGTCATGGGAGGCCTGCTGCACTGCTCCCTTGAGAAGCAAAGCAGCCAGCCTGCTCTTAGTTGGTGCACATCCTTGGCCACGAACTTTTCTGGATGTACCTAGGATATCAGAGCTCCCTTCCAGAAGACTTCACTGTCCCCAGCCATTTCACTCAAGAGTAGTAGTAATGGCTGTCTCCCAGCATCCAACACTCTTTTCTCATCACTGCCATTTATTTTTTACTTTTATTTTAGTCTTTTCCAGTGAGAGCAACTGTAAGACCTGCCTGGAGACCCCTTGTCAAGAACAGCTCATATCCCTGGGCTCTCCAAAGACTAGGCAATCACTGTAGTATGACAACAAAGTTAAGTTGAGATTGTCAAGGGCAGAGAAAAAAAAAGAGCACTAAAGCCAGCTGTTGGACACCCAGAGGTTTCAGCCCCAAAGAACAAACACCCTCYCACCTGTGAAGCTGCAGTCCACAGGGTACTGGAAGTGCTTGCTCCCTACTGGTCTGGGTACAGCGTCCCCCAAAATGGGGGAATGATGTCCTGTGCTTCTGCTCTCCCACTGCACCTGTACCTCTGTTGTGTGAGATCACTGAATAGTGTTTCTKCAACCCCTCATCCTCCAATGCCAGCCATATTCAGAGACTCTTTCTCCTGTCTGGAACTGAACTTTCCCCTCTTAGAGCAATCACAGTGTTTGGGTACAGCCACAGATCTTATTTCTCCCCACTAAGAAAGGAGCCAGATTATGTGGGGACATCCCTGCGGCCTTGCTCAGCATCACGCACACATACACAGGGCACATCTCCATCTGTCTGCCCTGTAACCAATGGCAAAGTAACCAGCACTACAGAGCTCCTCAAATCTCTGCTGGCTGCCTTTTCACCACCCTGAGAAATGGAACACCAAATGTCACAGCCACTTACCTGCCCCAGCTCTTGGCTTCTGACCCGAAGGAGCAGCCCCTCTGTCCCTCCAGCAGGCAGTCTGCAGCCCAGCTGTTCACAGCTGGCTGCCGCAGTGCAAACGTCCTGTCCACCAGCTCAGTGCTGCTCACCTCCAGCCCCTTAATGAACACGCCRGTGTTGCCATATCTGGCTGGCTCGCTCCTCTGGCAGCTTGACCACAGGTTCTCACCACAAGGCAGGTCAAAGCTCTGTGCCTTCGGAAGCACCCTCCTGGGAGGCTGCTTCCCRGGGACTGGAGTGGAAGGAGAAGACTGCTTCACCTCTGGTGTTTCTAATATGCTCTCCAGGCTTGGCTGTTCTTCAAGCAGAGTTGGAGACTTATAGGGCCTGCTGGCAAAAGAAACTCTGCTTGAGTGAGGACCAGGGCTGAGCGGAGCTTGGCAGGCAAATTCTTGCACAGCACCGACATTGGCAGGGCAGCTCAGGGAGGGTGAGGGAACTTTCTCCTTAGCCCACTCCAGAGAGCTGTTGGTTCTGCTGTAGCCATGGGATGCGCTGTGAGTCCTGTCCCAGTGGGTCCCAGGGGACCTGGAGGTGGCCCCCTCGGAGTGCCTCCGGTGGGACAGACTGCCAGCCTCACTGCCAGCCTGAGGGAGCTCCCCAACAGCAGAGCTGCGGTCTAACTGCAGAGACATTTTTGTTTTCAGGGCTGCTTCGAGTTTCTTTTCAAAAACCARTCTGGTCTCCTGGCATTTAGACCATGCAAATTTCCACTGCTTGAGCCCCCTGTCACTCTTCAGCTCACAGGCCAGTTCCTTCATCTCCTGGAACCGGGTAGGGCTGATGTCCGGGTGCTGCTCCTTGTAATTCTGCAGACACTTGATCACATCTTCGAAGTGTTCGGCGGAGTTGCAGTCCTCCATGCTGATACAGGCAAGGTGTCGCATCCCTTCCAAGGCCCACTCGTATGCCTGCAGAGAAAGAACAAAAAGCAACAGCCAGTCAGAGGGACTCAATGAAGAATAACCCTAATTTGGTGCCTGAAGACAAGAGAAAGGATCAGTGTGTGGCCACCACAGTTCCTTGAGTGTGGGGAGCAAGGGGGGGGAAGGCTGCTATTGTCAATGGGGCTTAACAATTCAGCAAAACAAACAGCCCCTTATGCAAAGGGCTTCAGCTGTGCTGACTGCTCTGGTACAGCCCAACCTCCCCACCCTGTGAGCTGGCACCCACACTGTTGGGCACGTTTATCCTCTCCAGGCAGGAAGRCTCAGGGAAAGCTGTTGCTAAGACTGTAGGAATTCACAACTCAATGTGGCTGGCCCTGCTCAGTTTAAAACCCGCAACTCCCCCTCCTCCTGTGCCCAGCCACTCTCCCCACTGTCATGCAGGACAAAGTCARGGGGGCACCAGTCTGCTGCAGGCAATGGGACTGCTTCTCCCTACATGCTTGCCTGCAGCTGACAACACAGAGAAGCCTGGATCCTCACCACAGCCAGGCTCTGTGGATCACCCCAAATGCTGTGACCCATCCTTGCAGCAAGGAGGAATCTGAGACCGTGCAGCATGTGCATTTTCTGTGCCTGGTGGCAGCCTGTGTGGTGTGCTGTGCTGTGCCCTGCCTGCCTGGCTCTGCTTGCCACTGCATTACATGCTTGTGCTGGTTAGTCAAATACTGAGCTCAGCAGTTTATTTCTAATACTCCAGGAATGCTGGAAGCAGCTTCATGGGGCTTAACTCTAGCACTGGTGCATATGCTGGCCTTGCTAAAACAGTTCTGCTGCATCAGTCAACCAAGAGAAGTGGGACAAAATGTGGTCCAATCTGACAAATGCAAGGGAAGAGTAAATGCCTTATTACCATGGCACGAATGGGGCTCAGCACTGTCTGTCATSAATCAAAAGCAGTAGAAAGGCAAACATCTGACTTAGGCTCACAAGTCACCCTATTCTCTGTAAAGCAGAGATGGTAAGATTTAATAATAAATAGGATATGACCAGCTGCCATAGGCCTGGCCAGGGAACTTTACTGCTCATCAGTGAAGACACAAGGTTATTTGTTGAAATCAGATGCACAGGGTGGGGAAAACCCCAGGACAGGGCTGCCAGCCTTGGCATCTTCCGCCAACTGCCCAACATCAGTGGATGTGCAGAAACATCACCAGCTGTCCTGAAGTGAGCCAGACCATCTCTAACCCTTGACCTGTCAGGCCCTGTGTACCTGCAGAGAAACAACACTCATGCTTAGTGCCAGGAACAAAGTGACCAGCTTTTCCATTTTCCAAGTAGCCTCACTGTGACCACCTTAATTCTGAGAACTTAAATCTTTTACTTTTATGCAGCTTTTGACACCAAGAAAATCCGCCCAAGCTATATGCAAGCAGACACTTCATCCCCATCAGGGACATGGTGGTCAAAGAGATCAGGTGCCAGGCTCACTCTGCTGGTGACAGAGACAGGCAGGGCAGAAGGTACTTCATTCACATGATGTTCAGTCCCTGGAAGGGGATGGTTATGAGAGCCAAGCGCTGCTGTTTGTAGGAGAGCCTGCAGACTGAGCAGTCACTCTAGGGACAGATTCCACAGGAGCTCCCACAGCCAACCACATTCTCTTTTGAGCTGCAGCTGCATGGCGTGCGTGCAGCGAGCCCCATTACTCATGCAGAGCAAAGAGCTGCTTCAGAAACACCAGCAACTGCTCAGGGAAAGTGCTTCTCAGCCCCACACAACTGCAGCCAAAGACCAGCAGCCCCCTCTGCTCCCATCGCCCTGCCTAGAGCAGCACCAGGGCCCTGACCTGCCTCTCTCTTGATCCAGGCTTTATGCTCTACACTTCCCCACTGCTGGGGGCCAGGAAGGGTGTGCAGAGGCAGAGGACATGTCAGATTCTGGTGAGAATCTGCGTTTATCCACGATGCAGAGGTTCTTCTATTCCCTGGAGATGGAAGCATTTCAAGGCGAAGTGAATCACTGAGTGCAGCGGAGCCCAGATCTGCACAGCAGCAGCAGATGGCCTATTCTGCTGTGGGGTTTTGAGCTCCCCCTCCAGCTGYACACAAACCAACACCAGCCCCTTCCAGCTCTGCCCAGAGCAAGGGACTGGCCATCCGTCTGCGCTAGGAAAGGGCACATCCCACCTCTCTGGCTGTGAAGGTCAATGAGTGATCCTCACTGAAGGCTGCATGCTGGCTTGCCTTTCACTCAGTGATGTGAAAAGCAGAGCTCAGGAGGCACTTGGGGCTGTCAAAGAGGATGCTGAGAGCAATGTGCAGGAGAGAGACAGCCAGCAGGCTYGCCTGCACTTTACAGTAACCAGTCAGGAAGGCAGCTGCACTGTGAAGGCCTTCTCTAAGGCTGGGGTACTCACTTCCATGCACAGATGGGAGAGAGAGAGAAAAGAAACTTCTTTTATTTCTTGGAAACTGCAGACCTGCATATGATTATTATGAGGAGGAATCAGGGCTGCAAACCACACAGGGAGGCAGCCCCGCCACCTCTCATCTTCATATGGTCTCTGTCTGTTCTTGGCAAGGACTCCAGGGCTGAGCAGAAATTACTCTCAATCTCGATGGAATTTCCTTCCATCCCCAGTGCCTGTCGAAGGCCAGCAAATAGCTCAGCTTTGTTCCCTGCACAATGGAGCAGCCCATCACACCCTGCAGCTTGCTCGGTAACATGCTAAGTGACCACCAAGGCTTTCTCCAATCACATCATCCATTTCAACTGCCTCTTTTTGCACATAAATGGCTGTTCTCTCCAAGGACCAAGTGTGCCCCCATCCTCACGCAGGCAGGGGTATTGCTGTCATCCATGTCCTCCCCAGTAACGCTGCAAACAGCACTCAGCCAAGCCGGGATATGGCCCACTCAGCCAAGCCGGGATATGGATGAGGGGCTTGTGGGGCGCAAGCAGCCCTATAGTTTCCTTGCAGAGCTGAAAGAGCTGCTCAGATAGAAGGAGGCACCTGTGTGCAGGGAAGCTGAAATCTTTCCAGCCAGGTCTGGAACAAGGCAGGAAGGAGCCTGTACCTCAGCTTTTGATCTTTACAGGTAAGTCGTTACTGAAACTCTCAATTACAGACAAATTAAAGACAAACGTGCTTCCTGCATATGCAGGACTGACCTATCCTGCAACACGAATCAGCAACAGGYTGGTCCTGCCAGGCTGCCTGGGAGAGTCTTGGGCTCTCAGGGACCTGWCATGCTGTAAAGAAAAGCCAGGGAGTTCACCAGAGTGTCGTGCAACCCTCAACCCTATCATCCTCTGTTGGTCCCCAATCATTTCACCATGGACAAGGCTTGCTGCACATCGAGGACAGAGCTCCTGGWGTCTGTTGGGCTTGGCACCACTCAAGTACCATCTGCAAATGCAGGCCCAGGGAAGTTGCTCAGCCCTGGCTCAGGGCACACTGCCAGCRCTGAAAGCCTTCCAGGGGTCCTGGATTCACCTGAACCACCACCTCAGGTGGGAAATTACMCCTCCCCAACCCAAACATATCACAAACCTATCCGATTCCTTGCATACTCAAGGTTCAGTGACCTCTTAAGGTACCTTCTGGGTAGACTGGGGTAGACTGCCTTATATGTTAACAGCTCAGAAAGACCACGATTAAAAAGCCATTTTACATMAAAATATATCGAAAAGTAAAATTACCCAGGCTAAAGCCTTACTTTGCCACAAGAACTGTCAGGCAGCAAACAGTGACAGCTTGTTTCTCTGCTAACTCAAGAGATCAAGTAGCTACAGCAGAAAGCGGCTGGCTCACCACTCACCTGGATCTGCTTTAGGTTCCTCTGGCTCACACACATACCAATACTAACACCACCCATGAAGAAAGGAGCAGGGAAAGAGCAAGACTTCTAGACCTGCAGATGTTCCCTTGGCAAGTCTATTTGTTGGTTAAAAACAGATTTCATCTTATCTTACCTTCCCATCTGTCCAAAGGGAGTCCATACCCTGGCTGTGCCCAGCTCTGTGCTGTACATTATCATCCCCTACAGCCAGACTGAGGCAGGGACATTGCTTCAGTGCATCATCTCAGCTCTGGTTATTCACAGTAAGTGCTGCTAGCCTAAATACCAGATTGGGGGGCCCTGGTAACCAGAGACAAGGCAGAAGGGGGAAGGGGCCGTGCTTCACATGAGAGTTACTGAAGTGTGCAGAGAACACCCTGACTGGGCACAARCCAGATATCCTTTCACAGTGCAAAAAGCAGGGAGAGAAAATGTCCCAACTGATCCAAAATTCAAGCAAAAGTAAACTGTTAACCAACATACAGGAGCTATGGAGGAAACACTGATACCTCCTAGATATTGTGATGCTTTTCCCACATCTCTGAGAATCAAAGCCCCTGCTCACTTCTACTAAGATCTGTGGCTCCATGAGCAGGCAGCTAAACTTGGACACAAGAAACCGCGCAATTTCAGAGCACAAGCATTTCAGCAAAGCCACTGAGTTAGAAGTAATCCYGTCTCCATGCAGAGGTTTGCTGTTACTCTCTTCCCCCTCTGCAGCTCTCAACTTTTCCAAACTGCATTTGCAGCCCTGCCTGCAATTCATTAGCAGCAGAAATCAAACTAATCAAAGCCGAGTCCTACATGGGATGTAGCTGGTAAAAGCTTGGCTTTAAAGAAAAGGACTCATGATCTTGAAATGAAGAGCTAAACCATTTCTGAGTCGCTGTGTAACTCACAGAGCCTCCCCTCCTCCAAGGGAGAATAGACCATTAAGATCACCAGTTTGCTTAAAACAAGCTGCTAAGCAAAATAAGCTTTAAATCCTGTATTTGCATCTCTGCCAGTTACCAAGTGCCAGCTGCTGCACAAACACTGTAGGAGGGCAAAGGATGAGAGATGAGCGCAAACTACAACTCCTTGGCTTTGAGCATAAGAAAGGAGAACAGCAGATACCCACAGCTGGGAAAGAAGGACAAAAAGGATCAGGGAGAAGAACAAGGGATCAGGGAAGCAGCACCTGTCAGGGTTGGTCTGGGCACGCCACAGTCCACGTACCATCAAAGGCTGCTCATTAGAGCAACGTGCTCGGACATCCTTTTGCAGCAGCACTYGAATAAAGCTCAAAAATCCCTTCATTTGCCCTCTGGGCTGCCAGGCATGACAAGTCCAGGAGAGCCTAATTACAGGAGAATATAATTGGCTAAAATAGGATTGCACATGATTTCTGCTCTCTTGACAACAGCCACGAGGACCCAAAGGGCAAATGTGGCTCGTTGAGCTGGAGCTGTCGTGCAGGACGCGTGCTTGCCCTTCTTTAACTCCTGCCACTGCCAGGCAGCACCTAGGGGTGTCCATTAGAAACAGGGTGACTCACCTGATGAATTACAAACAGCTACAAWAACCCCTGCTTCAGAGCAACTCTGAGATTCCATAGGAGCAGCCTGTGCCAGTTTCACCATATATCCACGTACAGATACACACGTACGTGTATGTGACATGCATGTGTATATTTACATGTTTATGTATGTATTTATTACTCCCTAGGTAGCTGGGCAGCAAGTGGCAGGTTTGCCCTCCTCAAAACTCCACAGTCTCATCACTGCAGCTTTGGGTAGATTCTGCACTGRTTATTCTCCACCTATTTTTCTGTCTCACCACAAGGATTTTCTCAGCATTTCTCCCAAGTCCAGAGAACCAGCAGCCAAATATGCTCCCAGTAAAATCAGAAACTTCAATGTTTGCCTTCACTGCAAACCAGCCTCTTCACATTTGAGGCACTGCCCGTTTGTTCAGTAGCTTTGTGCACCSATGAGCCAAGAGCCTCATGTTACCAGCCAGGCTCAAGATCAAGCAACAGGGAGATGTGTGAGTCACCAATGCTGGAGCTGGCAACTTGCACAACAGCAACAAATTACCCCATTTGCAGACTAATGTCACCTCCAGAGGTTTTTTGCATGCTTTGCTTTTACATCTATCCCGACAGTCCCATCATCACGCTGTACAAATACCACACTGTAATAGCACCCCACAGGCGAGTGGGGACAGACTGGACCGTGGTGGGTGTCTTCCCTCTGCACTGGCTCCCTTTTAATGAGATTCTGCGTGCTCAGTGCTCCAYGCTGGGGATTGCAAAACCTCCACTCTGCCCTTAGGCCTGCATGGGGAAACAAGGGCGCTTTCTTTTCTCTGTAGTCTTCAATTCACATCCTTTCCCTTGTGGCAAGCTGAGCCAAACTCTGCGTAACTACCACACAATGTGTTGGGATCTCTCTGCACTGCACTGTGGATGCTTGTGCCCTGGGAGATACTGAGCTGAAACCGGATCCAGACACCCAACACATTTCCTGGGWCTCTCTTCAGGGGAACTGACAATGCTGGAAACAGGTCTCTGATTTAAGAGCATGYCAAGATGTACTTGGAGGGTGCAAGGCCCTGCAGAGCAGCCAGAAGAGCCTTGTCAGAGGCAGTGGGTGATTGGGAGAGCCCTGTCCATATGTCCAGGGCTTTGATATGCAGATTGAGCCATTGTGAGCTTCAGTCCCATCTGTACACTAAGGGGAGCTTCATGACCAGATTGCTTGAACAGATCTATTTAACKCCCATGACTAAAGGGAATTCCAGTCTCCAGGAGGATCTGAGCATCCAGATGGATGCCAGCACACAAAAATTCAGAAAATCTGTCAGTCTGTGCAGCTTCAACCTCAAGATCAGAGGGGGARAAAAAGCACCCAAACCTAACACTGCACATATGCACAAGGCTGGACCCAGCTGAAGGGAGATCTCGAGTGGCATCAGATCTCATACCCCAAGCACATCACATTCCCCCTTGCACCTCAGCTGCAATGTGAACTGGGAAATCCCTAAACCTGCTGRGAGGAAATGTTGTTTCCCTGCCATGACTGACTGGCTCCCAGTGTTGYGATCCTGCACATTGGAACCCACCTGATGGGGCCCCAAGTCTTTCAGACAACTGTCAATTTATGTTCACAGCAGCCAAGGACACYGAGGAATTTTTACACAGAGGTGCTCTGGTAAGCAAGGTTGAAGGTGGTTTCAGCATGTCAAACATTGCCCCTGCATACATCCAGTGGCAGATCATGATGGCATTCCTTGGATCAGGAAAGGCAAATGAGAGGCAAATACCTGACATCCCAACAGATTATACACACTGCCTGGCTCCCTCAGCCTCTTCTTCCTGCTGCGCTCTCCACCGAGGGAAAGGATTTGGTCAGCACAGTAGGAAGGAGAAAAACCCTAGACAGACCAAGGCCTTGCCCCTCTGCAGATGTCACAAACACATCACAGACCTCACATTGAACTAAAGCAGAGCCTGAGGTGCTGGGACAGGTGCTCAAAAGCATCTTAATTCAAGAACCTCTCACCTTCAACTGCAAATTGCGCTTGGATTTAGCGCATGACAAAAACCTAATTAATTCACTGCTGCTGCCCGGTAACACTGAGGGACAAACAAGTCTCACACCTATGTTGGGCAACCAGAAAGAAGCACTGAGTGCTGGTGCTAACTACTATTTAGCTTTTACCTCCTGCCACAGAGCTGGCAGGGGCTACAAGCACTGCTATGCTGCCCATTTGAAACACAGTAATTGATGAAAACATAGGAGAAAATAACCCAGGCACCAGTAGAGCTAGCAGTGATTTACTGGAGAATTTATAAGGCAAAACAGTTTCCAAATCACTAATTTTGCAAGACAGAAAAACCTGATCTGTTGCAGATCAGATTTAATTGTTGCAGATCAGATTTAAGTGCTCAGGACTTCTTGTTTGTGCAAGAGGGCTATCTCCAAGGCAAAACAGAAACTTTCTAATGCATGAATACACTTCGATAGGAAAGCAAACACTAGATTCTTTTTAACCTTGCAAGAAGATTTCTCCAGCAAAAACCTGGCAGGAAGAAGGGAGAGATTTCACACATTAACCTTGCATGAACTCTGACAGAGGATCGATTTTCCAACCTCGAGGCTCATTCCCCCAACTGCTTCAGGCTGTGCATGAAAAATGATACCCCTGAAATAGGAGAACAAATCAGACTAGATGTCTGTCTAGGGGCACGACTTTACAGGCAYAACTGAGGAAGGAGAGAGAAAGAGAGATGAGACAGCTGCTGTCAGACAATGCTGAAGCCAGACAACAGTGGCTTCCCCTAAAACAGCACAGTAAATATTCCTCTCCTGTCTCTCTTGGCTCTCCTTTCATCATTCTGAGAACTTGCACCAGTAATCAGATGAAAACTGTAAATTGGGAATGCTGTGCAGACCATCCCCAGAAAAGCAAAGCCAATCTCTGTGCAGAGGCAGAGGGAAAATAGTGCATATTAAGTCCCAGGGACTTTATAACAAACACAGTAAAATCTTACATGCTCAAAGATGCTGGGGGGCAAAACCATCTTCTGACCTGCACAGAACTGCTGGCAGTATCAGGGCACAGCAAGCTATGTCTCAATTTACAGTAAGCACACAACAGTAAGGACACATCAAATGCCTCTTTAACACTTTGGTGCTAAGTTGTACTCTGCATTTCTCCAAGCCCATTCCCAGAACAGGGAATCATAGCACYCTTTCAGTAAGATTACTTCTCAAAATGTGCCAAACAGCCTGCTACAGAAAAACCACTTTTAGGTTGCAGCCACCAGGATCCTTTCCAGCTTCCCATAGATCAGCATTCACAACCCTCCTTTTCTCATCAAAAGCCAAGAAAACAGAAACATCAATAATTTATCACCTGAAACAGATTTTTTTTCCCTAAAAACTATAATCTGTGGAATTATATCTAGYACAAAATCAGAAACAAAACACTGTACAAAACAAGGCATCTGAAACTTTTGGGTAAAGTCAGAGGAAACATTTGTGGAAGACTCACTACTCTGTGTTTCTGCTGTCAAATTTAAGATCAGATCCATCTCAGGAAGATGGAAGTGCTGTGCCAGCAAGTCTCAGTCACCCAGAGGGGCAGGAAYCCAGAAAACCTTGGAGCAGTCCAGGAGAGCAGCCCCCTCCTGTGCTGTCCACAATAACTGACAGAAGTCTTGGAGGCTGAGGTACCACCTGCCCTGCATACCCATCAAGTCAGTCAGCAGCACACAGCCCCTGCAGCAGCTTCTAGCTAGAGGTAAACGATGCCTATTGAAACGATCATGCAATAATTTCTAATAAAGAAGGACAGGCACTGCTCTGCTACAGACAGCGCAACCCTGGGATTCAGAGGGACCATGCAAAGATGCCCACAGCCCACGGGGTTCTGTCTGAGCGCACAAAAGCCGCACACAAAGCACTCTGATTCATGCTGGATGCACACAGAAACGCACAAGCAACCAAGTGAAAAGCCTTCTCTACATTGTTTCCAAACAATATCAATACAGCTCACACGTCAGCCGGAGTGCTGCACACTTGGTACTTACAAGAGGGTTTGATGTGTCCGTCTGCTGCCGGAGCCGGGATGGGGCGAATGCGACTCGGAGGGAAAGGTGCATGGAGACGTGCAGAGAGGCGAGAGCGATGGGAAGAAGGGCCCCAGCCCCTCTTTGGGCCCCAGAGCAGCAACACTTGCTCACGGGATGGAGCGCAAAAAGGCTGGCATTCCTACAGCAGCAAGGACAATGGGGAGGGATGAGGAGGCACTGCCATAATCAAATGCAGGCCAGCTGGCCCTCCCCCAGGAAGGGCAGGCACCTCCTTCACTTGCCAAAGGCTTTGTTTTCTAAGCCACAAAGAACAAAGTGGCTGAGGAGGAGAGCAGAGGAGAGCTCGCTGTGGGGGCAGATCCAACTGTGAGAACAGGTAACCTATCTCTGGAGATGAAAACACAGATGGAGAGGGATCGGGCAATATTCCGCCTTCCCCAAGCAGAGTACAGAAGAAGCTCCTTGTGTGCAGCAGAGAAAAGACAGATGACTRAGGAGCAAGAATCAGCAGAGGTGGATGGTCAGGGGTCCTTTGAGGGAAAGRATCCAAGGGTAGCAGTGAACACCACTGAAGCAATGGCTTGTGGAACAGAGGCCCAAGAAATCCCACTATGGGATACCCTACCATTTCTCAACCCATCTTGCTCCACCAATCCTGAGCACGGACAACTGAAGCTGAACAGCTTCCCTCAGAAAGCAAAGATAAGGCAAGTGCTCAAGCCGCAAGGGACTCTCAAGCTACAGCAGGGCAATGACCATACTTTCTCTGAGCACCAACGAGGCAACATCTTACACAACATCCTGACAAGCAGGAAAAAGCCCCTGGAGCTGCCTCAGGCCCTCCTGTAATGACACAGGCAGTTCAGCCCTGGGCACATCACCACATGGCCAGAGGATGTGCAGGTTCTGAGCCAGTTCGATGGGACACAAGCCTGTTCTGGTTGGGTCAGTGYTTTCTTCCAGAGTGATTTTTGCCAGCAAGGATCAGGCACCTTCACTCCTGACCTTCTGCAAGACTGGCTGTCATCCCAGCCTGGTAGAGACTGTTCTGTGTGCTCTGGACATGCTACCGCAAGTAAGGTGTCCAGTCCTGACAAGGCATGCAACCCTCACATGGGCAATTTCAAACCTGCAGTCCAGGTAACCTGCACTTCACTTACAGTAAACTCAAGAGCATGGCATGTAAGAGTGTTCTGGGAAAWAATTCACCCAGAAAAACTGTGAGGAAGGAAAAAGCATGAAGGCTAATGAGATAAGCAAGGAGAGCTGTGGCTGCTCTTGGTCTTGAYGGTATACCTTTGGCAGTGTTATTGTGAAGCCAGGATAGAGAGCAGGAGAAAGGATACTAGGGACTGTCCTTGGAGGCACCCCAGAACAAAACAGACATCAATGCTTTTGGTACATCACACACACCCTTGCCTGTTCAGCTTCTCACTTTTTTTCCCCAAAGCTTTGTGTGGTGTCAGATCCCAACGCAGTCTTGGAACTGAGTAAACAAGGGACAGTGGCCAGACCAGGCTTGAAGCCACAGGGAGATGGCAGGTCCCCGAATAAGCCCACATTGAGTTTGTGGTACCGAAAAACAATCYTCCAGCCCACAGTCACAGGCAGGGAAGGCAGCTTCTTTCACTGCTCCTCCTGCCTCAGCCCAGCCATCATGCACCCTCTGTCAGGTACCAAAGGCTCTTGGTAAAAAGGAAGTGGGAACAAATGGAAACATCCAGCTTGGCACCAGTCCTGGCTTTGGGGAGGGAACCCTGCCAGCCCATGTGCAAGCTCCATGTGGTCTGGTCTAGCTCAGCCTGCCTCATTGCAGGGAGCTCTGACAGGCCTTCAGGAACTGCCAAGCAGTGAAAAAAACCAGTACAGCATCTTGGTGGGCCATATGGGGTTATGCTGTCCTGTCCCATGGCCTGTCTGGCAGCCACAGGCCAACACCCTACGAAACAGCTGCCCACCACAATGAGAAGGGCCAGCACAACAGAGCTTCTCATTCCCAGTAGACAACGAGGTACGTGAGCCATGAACACCGCGGTCCCCATGGTGGGTGCTCCACTCCCTTGGCACAYGCTGAGATGTGTGGAGATCTGAGCTTGCCAGCTCATTACCACAGTGTACATTGCTTACGCATCCTTGGGCTTCCTCCCCAAATCCTGGGGTTTGGCACACTGCAGGCTCTTTACGAGAAAGAAATCAAGGACATTGCTTATTGTAGACTCCTGCTGTAGATACTCCCTCAGATATTAGGGAAGAGAGAAGAGAGTTAGGCAGACACTGACAAGATCATTGCAGGAAGATCAAAAGTGGCTCAGTATCAGAAGAGAGTGAAATCAGTTTAGCTAAAACCTTCTGTTGATCCTCCACCTCACAGACCATGCCACTGACTTTGCTTTGGAAAGGCAGAAAGCATTCTGAAGATGAAGATTAAACTCATAGGCACTGAAAGAATTTTCATGCTGTGCAGCAATTTCTCCACTGCTCCTACAGMTGCAGGATGTATCCCCCTACACTCCTGGTTTCGGTTGGCCACTGGTTCACAATACGCACACAGTGTATTTACACCATCAGCATTGTTTATAGTTCCACTGAAACCAGTGAGATCGAAAACCTCCTCTCTCCCTGAGCCAGCTGCCCCTCCTTCATGCCAAAGCAGTGTGCAAACACACTATGCCACTATAATTTTGTTTTCACCGGGGCTGTGCAGCATGAAAGGCACAACAAAGAGGGCTGCTGCTGCTGCCAAGGCCTGCATTCTGGAGTTTCCTCCACCAAAAAGAAGCTGCCCCACCCTCAGAAAATAAATAGGCCACTGTTGGGGTCTATGCAGCATTTTTCATCCCTAGAAATGACCCACAYTCTAAAAAGGCTTTGAAGCTGTGGAGGAACACACTGCTGTTGAGTCATGTCCAACTATCCTGACAGCTCAAAGCTACGATCACAATGCTGTTTCCMTGCCTGAACAGAGCATGGAGCAGCCGGAGAAGAGAAGGCTTCAGGGAGACCTTAGACCACCTTACAGAACCTGAAGGGTCTCTTAAGAGAGCTRGARAGGGACTKTGGACAAGGGCATGGAATGCCAGGACAGGGAGGAATGGCTTCAAACTGACAAGAGGGCAGGATTAGATTGGATATTAGGAAGAAATTCTTCTCTGTGAGGGTGGTGAGGCACTGGCACAGGYTGTCCTGAGAAGCCGTGGCTCCCCCAACACTGCAARTGTTCAAGACCAGATTGGATGGGGCTCAGAACAACCYGGTCTAGTGGGTGGCATCCCTGCCTGTGGTAGGGAAGTTGGAACTAGATCATTCCTTTAACATCCCTTCAAGCTYAAACCATTGTATAGCTCTATGATCATGTGCTACAGTCCACATTTGTGCTCCAGAGACRTSCAGCTCTGTCTGGAAGGCTTCACAYAGGATCAATGTTTGGCTTGGCTGCAGAATTGGCAACATGCCAAGCAAGGCTTGGTGCTTTTGCGTGCCTCAATTTATCAAAAGAAACATGAGAAAAACCTTCCCAGGATCCCCCATGATGGCAAGGGGTGTTCAGGTACCAGAGCAGCCCCTGAACATCTCTGTTCAGCAAGGTAGCAGAGCACAAGTTCTTGCCATTCTCCTATGGCATGGGAAGCACTTCTCTCTCCATTGGGGTGAAAAAAAACTTACACATTTCCACAGTAAGAGGGTGCCCTACCTGCGCAGCAAACTGCAGAGATGAGCCAGAGCAGACCTGCAGAGCATCACGAAACAAACTCAATCCATATTGCCCTGACAGCAGTGTTCTGGACTGCCTTCTTCACTTTTCTGCTTCACACAGGATGCTTTTCTATGTTTGCATGTTTAGCTGAATTTCCTCCCTCCTCCCCTGAGCACTTCTGGCTGCCAAGGCAGCTCAGAGACAGCAACTAAGTGGCACCTACATCTGGTACAGCTTAACTTTTAGTGTCTATTCTTTCTGGAATTTGAGAACTTCAATACCCAATGTTTGTACAAGTGTGGAATAAATGGAGCACAGGCTCCCTGGCCCTCTGTGCTTGCCAAAGCTGYATTTTAAAATGCACTTAGAAAATCCTACTGCTTATTCATCTGCAACTTTAGAAATKAAAGAACACTAAATCCAACTGCAGATCAGCTAAATGGGTGCATTTGCACAAAACCAAACAGGTRAGAAGGTCAGGCTCTCAGCACAGTCACCACACACATTCTCTCCTCCTGCTTCCCAGATCCCTGTGATGATCCAGGGATCCCTTGTTCCCTCAGCAACTGGGAACAAGTGTTCCCAGCACTCCATTCTGGTCTCCATTTCCTCACGCAGGCCTCTACAAGGGAGGAGTTGGGCCATGTTTAGGACTAAAGAGCAGGGTGCTACACCTGATGGTCAACAGGCTGAGTTTACCAGTGTGTCAGGATATAGCAGGAAAATGCAGGCAGCCTACCCTTGGCATGGTGGCCAAGACTGGACACAGGCAGGCAAACTCTTGGCCCTTGTCATGAAGAGCCAGCACTGCCATAATTCTGCCCACTGCAGACATCAAAGGGGTTAAAAAGCTCCAGCTCAGACAGCAGGAAACCTCTATGCTTAACAGATGTGAATATTTTCTGGAACACACACCCACCCCTTCTCCCACATACTGACTTGAAACRAATCACTGCAGACACATTAGCATGAGGGGACTGCTGCAGGTTTTAGATCCAGCTCCCTGATGGAGCAAACACTACATTTCACACCTTTCATAAACAATCCACCCTGGACTGAGTTCAAGCAGACTTTTTACACCCTTCTCTGTGCAGCAGCTGCCTTGTCTTACCTTGTCAAAGAATTCATACAGTCTGACTGTTTCACAGACTCGGTGCCTGGTTTCATCCAGTTGGGTGCAGAAGTCCTCCAGTTGATCTTTGTAGGTCTGCAGCTTTGCCACGTAAGAACGCACATCCACAGAGGAAAATTCTTCCCATCGATTCATCTTCTTTAATGCTTCCTGTCCCCTTCTGCAATATTCCTGAAAACAAAAAGGAATGCTTATGAGGATAGAGATGTGGAATCAACAGCAAGTAGTCTTCAAGGCTATGAAGAGCTAGGTCTGATTAGACCATTTTTTAAGGTTCAAATCAGATGAGCAGGGGTGTCTTTGTTTACCATGGAATTCTGAAGCCTGATCTCTTACAATYTACACTCCTCCCATAGCAACTTGTAAAGGCCTACATAGCAAGACCATGGCTCAATTATGATCAAAAAAAGCAGYGTTACAAGCACATCAAAGGAGTAGCAAAAAAAATACATCTTTCATCCAATAGTTATTTTCCCCAAGACTGGCAAATGCCCTGTACTAAGTGTTGAACTGGGGGCTTTGTCTGCAAAAGGAGAGCAGGGATGCTATGTAGTGAGAAGGAATGACACACACTTTGGTCATGAACCCTCTTAGCATTGTGGCTAAGCACATACAAGACACACGTTACCAACTCAGACAATGGAGAATATATTTTTCCAATCCGAAGACACTTACACTGGCAACAAGATCAAATTCCCTGAAGTGCTTTTTTGCTTGAAGCAGCATCTCCAAAGAATCATCCAGGTTGATAGTTTCCTTTAGCCGTTTTCTGCCAACATTCTCAATCCAACTGATGACCTAAGAGAAAAGGGATAAGCCCCGCTTATTAGTCACCCTGTGCTACTCACCAGTGTGGGCCTTTATGTGGAAAGAGCAAGAAACTGCTCTCATAATGCTGGTCATCTCATTACTGGAAAGAATGTGTGTAGACTTCTCCCCCCCCATCCTGCCATTTCAGTCTGAGCCTCCTACTAAGAGTTTTTCCACTTCAGGTTACAGAGTAATTGCAAAGCTCTGCTATTGCTCACTAGCCTTAGGCATAAACAGGGCAAGCAGCTGCCTGGGCTCTGTTTTGGRTAAGCCATGGTCTAAAGCAAGCTCTGCAACATGCAGGCTGACCTGACATTCCTATTATTGCTACCCCCAACTGGGATTAAATCTCCTTGCTGCCAGCTTCCTACATCACTTCCCTTTTTTGACTGGCAGGACATGAACTACATCAGTGTGAATGGATTCTCCCCATCTGCAATGTTTCATGGTTCTCTGGGACTTMTAGCTACTGGTTTTCTGAAGGCAGCTTTGCACAAAGCTGAGCACTAACTGCRGGTTCCTCAGTGGAGCTCGGCCACTGCAGCTGTCAGCTCATATCCTTAAGGAGGGGTAGAGGACTGACTAGCAAGAGCATCCTAAAAGCAAAGCAGTCATAGGAGGCCAGGCAGCATAACACAGCATSTCCATCATCAGTAGGTTTTAAAAACAGGCTGGTAAACTTGTCTGCAATGCTCCAGGCATAAATGCACCTGAGGGAAAGGACAGACTAAGTACTTCCTAACGCCCACGCATCCTGTTTTCCTGTATCATCTGAACCATAGTCCAACTCAGCCCCACAGTCAAGGACAAACTCACAGTTTTGTGGACTGTGAGAAGGTGACAAGGAACAAGCCACTGGCAAGAGGAAGAGATGGGGGAAGGTTCTCAGTACTGCAGAGGGGCACTGCTGCCTAGAGCTCCCACAGAGGCTCAACAGCAGGAGCAGTTACATCATAATGACATCATTACTCATCTACAACCCAAGTAAGCTGGGAGCAGTCAGTGTTACACARTTCAACAAAAAAATAAAGTTCAGCTTAAAGCAGGGATAGGTTGCAGTGCTTTTGTGCCTTTTTTCAATTCTATTTGGTGTTAGGAACCTGTGTGTTTAAGAGAGTCTCCACCAGGTTCTTGCAACACACTTCTYGTCCTGAGCACATCCCGCATAGCGCCTGAGTGTCTACCTTCAAATGGGAAGTCATTAAAACTCCAAGATCCACCCTGGCCTGTGAAAAYAACAGGTAGGCTGCAGTCTCCCTTGCAAATCCAATTCCCACCAGAGGACAGGAGCCCAGAATCCCAGAAGAGCAATGGTGAAACTGGTCCTAATACTGATTTTTAAGGACACAACATCTGGGATGTGCAACACTGAAAGGACTGATCAGCTCTTGTAGGATGCTCAGACCTGAGSTGCTTTATGACTTTTTGAGGTTCTGTCAATATGGCTAAAGGTTTCAAAAGACTTTCTGAAAGCCAGTACCTATTTGCTTCAGTTATCCCATGCCAAGACTTTCAACAAGCACCAAATGAAGGGAAGTTGATGGTCCTGCACAGAAGTGCAGGGTGTGGGAGATTGAGCATGGCTTTTGGGCTAAGGACAAGTGGCTTAGGACTTGGCCTGAAGAGTCTATATAGAGGGCTGCACCCAATGGCAAAACGAGTGTGCATGGTGCTGCACCCAGAGGGGAAGGAGTGGCCTGGGCTTATCAGATATCAGGGACCTGGGAACAGCACAGGAATCTAAACAACAGAGCACAGGACAGGGCAGGGATATTCAGCAGCAGGATGTCAGCAAACCCCACAGGAGCTCCAGCCCAGAGGAGACATGCAGACTTGTCATCAGCTTGTTGTCATTGCTCTGCTGCTTCTCAAGGTGAAATATGAAGAATGCCTCATCAACAGTCTCACTGGGAGGGTCAAAAAAGACACCCAACCTCCAACTGTATTGCTTACCTATGAGCCACTTCACAGATGTTTATGGGATTTGACTGATCCCCACCTAGAAAGGAGCCAGGAGACTTTCACCTGGCATCAAGAGATACCAGGGAAATAAGTGGCTTGCTTCTCAGCACTTCTGAAACTCTATCTCAAATTCTCATGTTCAGTTGTTCTTTCTGAAGATTAAGCATCACTTGTACACCTTCACACAAGGGACCAACAGGCCCAGCGTGTGCTATGGGACACACAATCAGAGGGCAGCAGTCACTGGAACCAACAGGTTGGCCTTACCTCCTTAAAACACTCTTCCACTTTCTCGAACTCCATCACCATCTCCAGTTCCTGGATGCGCTTGTTTGACAGCATCACCAGTCGGTGAACGCGCTCATCAACTTGATTATAAAGCTCGCTGGCAGCATCCAGTGCATCTCTGCAAGGGGACACAGGTCTGGTCAAAGGTTTTGCATTAGGTCTTTCCCCCAACACTTCATGCAAACATGACCTGGCCAACAACAGCGCTTGGATCATCGTCCCTGTGGGACCCACATTGGCCATCTCCATACGGAGAACAGAAGAAAATGTAATGTGCTCCCTTGACGTTACCGTGATTCACCACTCTGATCCCAATGCAGACAACCTGGCAGGAATGACAAGAGCATCTCCTCCCAAGCCAGGCCCCTTGCAAAATTTACCTTATTTCTCACACTTTCAGCTTTTCATAAACATAGACTGTTGCATCAATGGACTTTCACAAAACAGGGTCAAACAGTTCCAGCATCTAAAACCACCATTTGACTTTAATTAAGTAAATAAGCTATCACTAGTAAGCAAATCTCTCCTGAGTGACAACAACATTAAGTTGCTAAGTTGTTGACAACAATATTAAGGCACGATATTAAGTGCCTGATGCCCTACTCACTCTCAGGATTTCCATCAGCCAAAGAAAAATGAAAAAAAACCCTGGGCTGCATGTTCAGCTGCCTGGTCATCTCCTGTACTCACCCTAAACCAGCTTTCATTCTGTAAAAGTCTTACAACCTTCTGACTTTATTAGAGAGTGGCTTTTTTATCGTATTATTAAAATGATCTACAGCACTTGCAAAACAGGTAGCTAATATTGCTAATGGAAATTAATTCAAAGTAACACAGTATACATGTTTATTTCTGGGGCTACAGGTGATCTTTAACCTATGAAATGCAACTTAATATGAGCATTTAGTAGCAGCCATCCTGCAGTTTTTACATAGTGTTTAACTGACAGGAGGTAGCGCCACAGGTCTGGACAACTTGCTCTGCATAGCAGAAATCCACACCATTTTTCCATTCAGAATTCCACCCAGCSTAAAACAGCCAACTTTTCAAACCTCAAGCTCTTAGATACTTTTGTTTTTCCTCTTTGAAATGCCATTAGACTGAATGAATTTCTCCAAAGTGCAGCCAAAAATACCCAAATAGCTTCTGGACAAAGATCAGTGCTACTGCAGWGCAGAGCAGACAGGTTCTCCACACAGAATCTGCAGGCTTCAATGGAAAGATCTGAGCTGTACCGCTGCTCCAGCATTTCCCAAAACCACCATAAACAAACTGTGATGATATGAGCCTCCTGTTTTGTAATCCTTTCCTACAGATGGACCCAGATCCAACCCAAGAGACTCACAGCAGCATAATCATAATCATTGTCCAAGCTGAGCTCTGGAAAGTGTTTACAGAGCAGGTTGTGGAGGCCAGTTCCYGTCAGCAGCAGTGACACAGCCGGGACAGCTAATGAGAAACAGTTCGGACGATGGCTGCAAGTTAAATTTGGCAACACCATTAATGCTGCTCAGTTTCGTGCAGCAGAGCATATCTGTCAGGTCCCATTTTCTGAGTAAGTCTCCAGCATACTGATGGCCAGACAGGCAGACACCTTCAGTCTTACTCYCAGGGGACCAAATTCCCTGCTGGCATGAATGTTCTCATCCACTCAGGAAAATACATGGATACAGCAAACACTCTTCCTCCCACTGAAACAATCAAGAACCTATAACTTTAGGCACACCATGCTGCTATATGCAAACATTTGYGATTACCCCCTCATGAGGCAAAATGTTTTTCCAACGTTTCCCTGAGCTACCATGGAAATCACTTTGGTGTTGATGCTACTTCCTTGATGGCACTCTTCAGGAAGCCAGATTGACCTGTTAGACCTTTCTGTAATGGGAGTCTTTATGTCCACCCAAGCCTGTGAYAAAGCAAGCATGCATAGCTTCAGCATTTAATACGGAATCACCAGATGGTAACCTGATGGCACAGGGACCTGAGATAAGGGTTCCAGCTCTAGAATTTGCTGGCCTCGAACAAAGTGAGATCTCATTAGGGGACAGGAGCCAGGAGTCCCACTCTGCCCTTTTCCATACTGATGGAGGAAACAACCCCCCAGTTGTCCCAAATCTGAGTAGTYTTCCTTGACAGGAGTCAGGAAGTAGCGGCCTGCATTGCAAGGCTCCAACAAATACAACAAATTCTCACAGAGCAGAGAGCACATTTCCCAAAGCCACAAAACACAGTCTTTCCTGAAGACAACAGTGTAACTATGGGGAAAAAAATCACCCTCAAGGTAGAAGGATAGGAAGTGATTATACAAAAAAGCCACCCACATTTCAAGTAWTTTTTTATATCTGAAATAGGTCTACCACAAGGTCACTGTGTAAAGAAGCTAATTCACTGTGCATTTGTGGAAAAGACCAGTCTCTTGGAGCCCCCTTGAGACCAGTGTTGACCTCATGACCAGCAAACCCCTCCAGAAAAAGTCAGCTTCAAAACTGCAGCAATAAAATACTCCTGCTGGCCCACCCACCAAGCCCTAGAAGAACCCATTTCAGGAGAATGGGGCTGATTGAACTTCTTGGTGCTGAACTAAACGACTTAGTCCTGTCCCCAAACAGCACTTCTGGCCCCCCACATTCCATTCACAGAAAGCATTATCCATCCTCTGAAGACCTCAATCCAACCAAGCCTTATGTCCATTTGCAAAAGGTGGAAAGGAGCTCTAGTTTAGAAGTGAGCACTCAGTGCTTTGCCCCATCAGATGTAATTGTAAAACACATCTCGGTAAATAATGTGGCAGATGTACAGAATCTACACATCTATGCACACTCATCATTTTCCCTGTATCTCAGCTGATTCAATGGCACTCAAGTGACATCCTTTTATTGAACACACACACACACACACACACACACACACACACACACACACACACACACAAAACTTTTGCTTTACTGATCCACAGGCACCTCAAACTTACCTGAAGTCAGTCTAGGATGCATTTGGGAGTTTATGCTATAAGCAGGGACTAGACAGAGAAGGCATTTCAGAAGAAGACTGAAAATTAACTCTTGCTTTTATCAGTAAATTGGGCTGTTTGGTGTTATGTAAGCCAGAATCTCTTACTCTTGTCATTTAAGTGATTTTGTTCKCTGTGAATGCTTGCAGCAGGCTATTGATACCATTATCAGCCAMAAGTCAACACTGTAAGGCTGCCCCTTCTCATGGTCCTGCCAATGGTTTCCTGAGTGACTGCGAACAACACACACAGAAAAAATGTTTCCAAACAGCTCCTCTGGGCTCAGAGTCCCCAGGCAACTTCACATGTGCCCTTACACCATTCGTCCTTTTCTGTGAGTTCCTCCTGCACCCCAGCACCTCAGTCCTTTGTTTCCAGGACCAGCCACGTTGTTTTCACACGTTCTGCCTCGCTTGGCAGACATTCATTAAAACCTCAACGTCTAGTTGTTGATCTTCTGTTGCATCTCCAAGGTAACTCCATTCATATGTTGTCAGCCCCTGACAGTTCACTATTACCAGCCCGACAGGCTTCCCAACTAACATCCATCTTTTACTCTCATACAYAGAGGAAAATACAAGCCTTTCCATGCTGTAACATAAAGTAGGTAGGCAAACTGAGACAAACAAAGAAATCACTCACAGTCCATGGGAAAGTTTGTTTTTCCAATTCACTTGGGCACTTCAGTGCTCATAGATAGGATCCACTGGGCATTAAGCCTGTTCTTCCAAACYTCTGTACATCTATTTATCTATTTACACACACACACACACACCCGTTTGCTGATCTAAATCTTCAAAACTTCCTAAATTATTTCCAGTACACTAGTAAACTCCATGATATCCTGCAGCGGGGAGTTTTATGGGGGAAATGATACTTCATATAAATATCTATTTCTTTTTCAGTGTCAGACTCAAACTTTTCATTTCATGTCCTTCACTGACTTAAATGCAAGTTGGAGTAAACAAACCAAATACTGAAACTTTGGTCGAAGAAGCGACTTATTCTGCCACACAAAGGAAACACCTGGYTGTTAAGGAGTTTAAAGATATTTTAATAATGGCCTGTGCAGCTCTGAGCACGAAAGGCAAAGTTGTTTGATGTCAGTGGAAAGTCTTGTCTAAGCTCAGGTTTGTGTAGATGCATTGCAATTTCCCTGCACACGGTAGTGGGKTAATAAGACTCTTTCGCTACATTCTTCCATGGTCAAATCATCAAAAGCAATTTTGCAATAGTGCAGAGTCAATACAATTTATAGCAAAAAGGAGTAGCTTGATGTCAGTTTATGTTTCCCCAAATCCTGTTTTCATTGGGCAATTATCATTTCAGTGGAAAAGGTTCYAAACGTCTTCAGTTTTCTGGAGGAGTGCCAAACTGTTGTATAATGGTAGGGTAATTTTAAACCTATAATTTAGAAAGACCATTTCCGTCTGAATCCATTTTTCCAAAAAAGCTAACCTCGGAAAGTTACACTTTAGTTTTCAAAGCAAAATACCTGTTTTGTTTTCAAAAATTAGATGGCCATGGAAGAAGAATCCAGCAGTCAGAAAAGCAGGTGCTGCCTRAGCCATGCCTGCCAATGCCAGTGAGATGCAAACAGGAGAGCACAGGGGAGGGAACAGCAGAACCATCACTATTTTGCACCTTCCTGTATGCCCCTTGAAGAACTGCTCTGACAAACAGTAAGAATAACAGACCTAATGAAAGGACTGAAATCAGAGTGCATCCTCTGACCAGACTTAGTCAATTTTAAAATGGCAAAAATTCACGGATGGAAAAAATACTACATTTTGGTATTGTACTTCATAGTGTTTAGGTAAGTATAGTGCAGCTAACTTGTCCTGGGAAAATCAGATATCCTTAATTGTTCCATAATTTAGAAGAAACACAGTTAGATGTTTCAACATTAGGCTCCATCTAGTCTTCCACTCCTGGTGCTGAACTTCCCTTGTGGAAGTCTCTACAAGTTTTAGCAGAAAATGAATAGGATCTGGCAACTAGGAGGTTTAAAGGTTGGATTAGTCCAAGGAATTCACCCAGCTCATGTGATACTGATACCTTTGCTACAAATCACTTAAAATACTCTGAGCAATGCTTCAGGAGGAAATCCTTCCAGCTCTGCAGGAACAGTCCTGTGGGCCTGAGGGACATTTTGCATGAGGARAAATAATCGTTCTTGGTCATTACTGCATTTTGGTAGCAACCTACATAAGTCCCATATTTATAATGATCCCATAAAAAGAGGTCAAYCTCAAATGCACAGTCCTGCTCTTTRAGCTGAGAGCTTCACATGCAGCTGAAGTTAAAATTCAAACTGGCCATGGTGAAGCTAAAGTAGATAGTGCTAAACAAATTATCCTCTGCAGCACACAGCCATGGTGGTTTCAATTCCCTGATATAAGTATCTGTGGAACTGGGCACATTTTTTAGAATCCTGAAGAGTCCTTACAAAGGCACAGAGGTCAAACACCRAATCTGGGGCTGCCTGGTCCCATTCAGGGTGAGAACAGTGGATCTAGCTAAGACCACAGACCTGGTTAAATCCCTCCTCACTAGGTTACCTGACCTGGGAGCAAACCATCCAATTAATACAATGCACTGGAGACCCCCACTGCCAAGATAATTCTATTCTAGAGCACAGTTGGTTTAAATGTGTTTTTAGCATAAATACACTCAGAAATCCCTTTAAAAGCCAAGGGATCAATGCACACAGTTAAACAAGTGTCCAAGTGCAGTCCCAACACTGTATTAGAAATTGTGATTAAATCCCAGTAAGATCCATAAAACTAACTGGGAAAAAAAAAACAAAAAAACCCAAAAAAACATTGTAAGAAATTCCAAACCAACAAGAAGCCTGCTTATGGGGAAAGCTCCCTCTGCAGTTAAGCCTTGGAYAGGATTTAGAAATACCATTCTCAGAACACTGAGCCTCAAGACGTAGTTTTTGACCAGCTGTAAACAATTYCTACCTCCAAACCTTGTCTGATGTACATTAACCTGCTTATGTTTATACTTGCATCCAGGTCAAATGCACCCATTTAAGAGCTGTGTTCCTGAAGCTGTGACCATCAGGCTTTCAAGATGCCCTGCTCAAATATATACCCACTGTCATTTAAAGCCACATTCCCATTTCACTGATACATTCTACTTTTGCCCACKTCCAGGGCTATGATCTGTATAAAAGCAGGGACTGGGCTATTAACCAGCCCAGCAAAAGAAGTATCTATCTCAACATAGCTGTATAAAAAAATATGCTTGTGGGATAGCCTGGGCTGAGGCAGGAATGTCAGGCAGTTCAGCTAACATCCTATACTGGAAACATTTTGYAATTTTTTCCATAATATTTTTAAACAGATAAAATACAGTGTGTCATTAATTACCTAATGCCCTGTTGGCATGACAAGCATTACTAAGAAAAACAAGCAATACTGGAGTCTTCTGGGTAAATTGTCTCTGAATCCAAGAAGATTTAGGACATAAGAGAGCAGAAAATAAAAAACAGAAAGGKAGCTGAGGGGAACCATCTCATAAAAAGCCTAAAAGGACAATGAAAACTTACCTAGACAGAACTCTGCAACCTCTTACCTCTCTGCAATGCCACAATTGACGCCTCACAGCACCTCATGCACTCAGAATGACAACAGCCCCAGCTCCACTCTCCTTTATGTGTGGAGCAGCAAGATTTGCTTAATGTGAGCGTAAGTGCTTTTTACCAGGCTAAAACCACCACGCAAACAGAGGGAACAGGTTAGACTGTAACCAAAATGAATACCAAGCAGCACAAAGTGTGTTTGGGTAGAAATGTCGCYGTGTGCTCCTCCCTCCACCTGACATAAACAAATAAGGCCAGGGAAGAGCACTGCCACCCATGCTTGGCCAAAGGCTCAGTGCTCGTCAGCATCTTCTGTGTCACCAGCAACAGCGCAGAGGCGTCGCAGAACAGCCTTTGAGGCCAGCATTTAAGCATGTTTTTTCACCTCGATTCAAAGGTAAACTGAGTATCCTGTCCCAAGATGGAGGCTTTAGGATTAGGTCCACAGGAGGAACGTGCAAATGACCCTACAATGAAAAGTGCCTATCRCAGACCAYGTTAAGAGTGYGCACGGTGGTTAAGYGGTGAGGTTCCTAAAGCTCCCAGCRRGGCAGGAAGATGAGAAGGCAGTAGCTCAACTGCCATAAGTGAGAGGGACACAAGCATTACCATCCTCTGAAGCAAGTACCAACACACAGAGCCACAGCAGACAGACATCTCTAAAGCAGAAAGGAARTGGCAGAAGACAATAATGCCTCCAGGAATGATTTACCAGTGTAAGTTGCCKGGCTATGACCACCAGCCTATGGCAACAGCTGCCAGTCTGATGATGCACACACTGCACTTTATAAGCCAAGAAGCCAAGCCATCCCAGTCTACCCAAACTGGGGCTTACACACCAGACACCTATCTCCCCTCTAACCTTGCTCCCAACTTGTTCCACAGTTTGGATGATCAACTTAGTCTCTCTGACTCCACCCAAGCTTCAGACAGCGCTGTGAAGTCCCTTGCACAGGGCTGAGAACTGGTACATGGTATCCAGGTTCACTTCCACCAAGAGAGCTCATGCACCACTTTGCAGAGCAGCACATGCAGGCCTTGCAACATCCCAGGAGYTGCTACTAGGAGTTTTGCTGAAGACCTCATGAGCTCTTCAGCACCACACAGCTATACCCCACTGAATTGTTAACTGGCCACAGATCCAAGCAGACCCAGAGTCTCAGTAGGGTTTGTGTAAGCCAGAACAGGAACTATTGGAGGCTGTTAGCTGTAAGATCACCCTCTTTGTCACAGTAATTGAGTCAGGTCCAGCACCAGGAACCTGGAAGCTGCTGCTCAGGAAGTCTGTTCTGTATTGTCCATTACCTCTGCTCAGTTCAGGTCCCCACCCACGGCTTCCAACTAGATCACCAAGCCACACTAAAAATAGCAAGCTTACAAAACYAGCTCTTGGCTCCAGCCACTCCACCCTCAAAGTACAGAGACTAACTATACTGCCTTCTGCAAACAAAGGAGAATTCACTCCTCCATCTATTTATAAGCTGCTTATTCACAGCTTGCAAGCAGAGATTCTTTTCAGATGAGGAGCTTGGGGGAAGAGATTACACTTTTTCTGGTTCTATGTTGCACAGAGCCAAGCACTCAACTATCCACCATCTAAGATTTTTCTCTAAGATCTAAGATGGTTATTCCTCCACCATCTAAGATTTTTCTTCTTTCAGGTCTCCCTCTAGCCTTGGGACTATCCTGCCCAGCACCATGCAGAGCATGACACAACCATTCCTGTGCCACAGTGAGAACACAGGTTCATGGTAGAGCCAGGCAGGTGCATTCTGGTTAAACTAGTATAAACAAACTATATATTAATATAAAATGTTTATACCTTATTTACTCTACTTGTGACTCATATCTGCAGGATGAAAGGCAYTCACTGGGCACTTTGTCTAGGCACAAATTTCCACCTCTTGGCTACGCTGGAAGAGCAGCAATAATGAGAACAGTGGAAGACATGTGGCTAAAGAGCAGGTTAAAGGTATTCTGTCCTTGCTGCCTAGCCCCACATCACAGTCTCATTTCAGCAAGAGCTCCCACTGCTGCTGCCTGGTTTCTGGTTTCCATCATAAAATTTAAATCTTTGGCATCCACTACAGAAGCAGCACGGCCTTAGTCCCCCTTTCCCAGCTGGCTCAGTGAGCTGCCTGCAAGCTACAGGTTGGCTGATCACCACACTAGATAGCCAGAAGCAAAGCTACACCTGCTAACCAGCCCTATATACCTTACTAAAATTAACAGCATTGAATTGATGGAGTCTCTGTGCCTTTGTCTACACTTACCTTCAGCTAGGCTAACAGCTCTGCATTTCAATCCCCCGAAAGACTGGGACAGCAAAACCTCTCAGAGTTCAATTAACGGACCTGGAAAAGCACTGAGCCTTCAGCACAGGGAATGGTGGGAAGGCAAAATGTGCTGGCTTTAAACCACCAACAGTGAGCAAGTGGCAATGCCACCTCCAGCAGTCCCCCTGCACCTCTGGATGGCCAGCCCTATCATTACAGCACTTAAAGAGGCACCACAAAGATACTGGCTCATCAGTCCCACACCCACACCAACTCCAGGCCAAATTCACCCTGGTCTTGCTGGAGGTGGGAGAAGTCAGARGGACCAATTGAGCACACCACATCCCCTAAGCCTACTCCCTGCGATGAGCTGCCTGCAGGATGTGTATTCTGGAGCTCCTCCTGGCTAAGCTGGGAAATGGCAGAGTTCCAGACAGACTGCTTGGAGAAGTCAATCTTTCCCTTTGTGGATAAGCAGCTGGATGGGCAAGGCTATCTTTTACAGTGGTACTTGGTGGAAAAAGGAGTATAAAGACTYTTGGTCAGCTCACAATGTGAGCACAGTTACTGGTCAAAGCCACCACCGTGGTGCTACAGCAGGTCAGGATTCCTGGAGGCTCCTATATCATCCATTAGAGAAACAAATGGATGGAGCACAACACATCCCTCCTGCATGCCCACATCTTTGATGGGATGAGTTCAATTTATGCAGCAAAGAACCTGTGTCACTGGCTTAGCAAAGCCTCATAAATCCTAGGTCAGATCTGAACAGCAATGAGATCCCACTGCTCTGTGCCACAAAACAGTCCAAAGGGCATCTCTGCTCCCCAGGAGGGCAAAGCAGGGAAAGTTCCAATACCAATCCCACGGGAAGTGTTTCATTACTAAAGAAACACTAAAGTAACTCTTGTTTGCTGTGTGCTGTCTCAGAATGTATTTGAAAGATAACATCTCATTGCACTGAGCACACGCCTGCTTCCTTGCCTGTTTTAACTTACTATCTCCAGCCTGTGGTCAGGCATTTTCAGAAGGGTTCATCCATCTCTATTCTTAACACCCCCTGGTGTTCCTTTTCTACATGAAACCACAAACTAGCAAGAAAGTAATCCGTGAGAGCTAGAAAAAGATACCACCTGAAGAAAAAAACAAGTCAGTCCCTTGCTTAATTAATCCTAAGGTGAAGGTGCAGATGGGCTTGTCATCCTTATTCTTAAAAAAAAAAAAGTCACAATTTTAATTCTTCATTTGTAGTTTGCATATTTAAAATAAGTGGAGTCAAAAGTCCATGAGACTGCCCTTAAAATTATCTTCCCTATTTATATGTAATTCCTGCACATTTGGACAGTCACCTGTTCACAGCTGGCCTCAATTTATGGCTAAGAAGTCCTGGCAGTCATGAYTGTTTTATCAGACTTTTGCACCAGAAGAGAGAATAAAATCTACAACAATGGGACACGTGATAGACAAACAAGACAAAAGGTGGCTTAGAAGAGTAAAGYCATTTGACTTGCTTTTGTAAATAATTTATTTCAAGTATTGGGAAAATGGGTGTGGAATTAGGCTGTTAAACATTCATCAAGATTTTACAATTCAAAGTTCASAACAGCAGTACCACAGGCCCTGCTGAGTGCACATACAAAGCCAGTCCTGTTCCMTTTTCACACATCACCAGTTAGAAATCAAATATTGGACCGACATCTATCAATAGCCACTCCATGCTAGCTTGGTTGGTCAATTGCAGTATTTTGTCCCTACCCTGCTTTAACAGATACGCTCAAACAAGTCTTTGAGAATCATAACCTTCACAGTACTAGCAGAGCTCAGAACCTTTAATAAATGCACATCAGATAGGAAAGAAGGAGTAAAGTACAATGCCATGGAGGACCCAAAACCAACCGTACCTTACAGAGTTCCCTAGCCAAGTGACAGAGCTTTATTTTGCATTTGAACGGATCCTGAAACAAGGAAGAGTGGACTTCTTTAGTCCTCTGCCTCAAGTTAGATGCAAACTAAAATACTGCATGAATTTTAGTTTCTGCAACTACTCCATGGCCTAAGAGAGYAACTTTCTCCTGCTGTATTCATTTACACTCCTCAGGCTGGAGAGAGCCACATACATTTGTGCCATGGCCTACAGTCTCTTAACCTGAATGCACAGCCTCGGCATGCACTCAAGCACTGTACAATCAAAGAATTCTGTGTGTATCCCCCACCCCTGCCCTTGCTAAAGTAATCAAAGCAGTAAATTATCCTTAGGGGCTCTGTCAGATCAGGTTTCAAAGTTGATCATTTCCCCGCACAAAAACACAGGCTTAGCTTAAAACCAAAACAAAACAAAGAACTCATGCACTTTCTCCCCATTCTCCTAGGACTCTAAAGTGGCTGTGTGTTGCTTAAAATAAAATAAATAATAATAAAAAAAACCTAAACAAAACAAAGCACAAAACCCCACATTATTGTGCTTCTCATGTCATGTGAGAATGAAAAGACTGTACTGTACTAATTCAATCCAAAATTGCATCAAGATTACTTCACCAGTTTAGCAAGAGAAATGTGTCTGCATAGCCTGCCAGAGCTGCTGACAGGAGTCACAGCAAGCAGGGAACAGAAAGTTGCACAGCCTGCCACCACGCTCCCCTCTCCGCAYTGAAATGTCGACCCTCTTCTCCAAATGACAGGTAGCAACTTGCATGAATCCACTTGCTGAATTTTAAAAGAGAAATGCTGYTCTTTTCAGTGTTTGGGTGAGATAATCCATAACTATTTTRCTCTCTTCATTCCCTCCTTTCAAACCTCCCAGCYTGTGATGGCAACAGGGAGTTTAACCAGAGCAAGGCTGCGGATGCATGGAGCTATTCCACACCACCCTGCCAGCCCCTGCACCCCCATCTGCACCCACATGCCAGTGCTTATCACAAAATGGGCTGGAAGCTCTGGGGTGCAAAGACTGCCTTTCTACCTTGTTGTTTGCACAGCACATAGCACAGAGGCCTTCTCATGCTGATAGGATTCAGGTGTTTTAACAACACAAACAGGAGTTGTGCAATGCCCTGGGGATGTCAAACAGCTGGGCTCTCTCAGTCCCCTCTTCTCATACCAACCCCACAAATGGGCAGCRAGTATTTGTTTGTGCAAACTGCACCAATGTGCGAGGGGATCAGATCTGCTGCAGCCAGCAAGCATTCCYCCCAGCTAAGGTCCTTGGAAATCCCCTTGCATAAGGAGTGCCTTAGCAAATCACACAGCAATCATGGCCTGCACCTAAACATCCCAGTTTAATCATCATCAATGAAGGCYTGTGTTTTAGAGGTACCCAAAATATCCATCTCTCTCCATGAAAGAATATAAGTGTGATTTGGCTTGGAAAAGGAAGCTGAACCATCTAAATAAATCCAGCTGGACTAGTTTTTGGACTCAGGAAGAAGCAATCACGACAAGAATAAAATTCATTAAATTTTTCACCTTTGCTGTTTTCAATGTAATTCCTTGCTACACAAAGCTGTTCTCTAGGCTGCACTGATGATAGGGCACCTCAGGGAGAGTYTAAGTGCCTGCTTTTTGCTCATCTCCAACTCCTCCCAGTTTGGGGGCTCACCTGTAGTCTTGGGTAAGGGTGACACAAGACTCTTCCTTCCTCAGTCTGACCAAGAGTGCTCCACCCTCCAGCTGCAGCCTGACTAATTTAGTGTCTTCAAGAATGTTCTTCATCAACAGCCTGGTATTCCTCAGCAGCACAGCTGCATCCTGGAGGAATCAAAAGAGTGAGATGAGCAATTATTGCAACCTACAGACAATGAGAGAACAGACAAAAACCAGCACCTAAACCAAAACACACCAAACCACATCTCACCTGGGCCTACCCTAGGAAAGCAGGGGGTTGGTTCTCACAGCAGTTTCTCTCCAGCCTGACAAGTCTGAAGTGATAAAGAGTGCTCCTTACACTCCTGATACTTTCCCCATCAAGCTAAAGTTGTGACCTGTTGTCCCATTCATTTGCTGGGCATAGAAGGAATAAGCTTTCCAGCCTCACTTCCCACTCACACCTAGCTCCTACTGTTCTGAGAGCCTGGGACTGCATGGCTCCAAGCCTTGGGACAAGATGCACATGAAGGGTTTGTGGATATACAGATGTGTGCAGGAAGGCCCAGAGAGGGCACTACCATCTCTTGGATCATTTACTGTTGGGACCCTCAGTGCAGAGCTGGCAGCAATTCCTCACCATGTCAGGGGTACAGCAGCTTCTCAAGAAAAGAAAGTTTGTGACCACACAGTCTCGGTCTTTATACCCTTCCCTTCYTGCCCACCTCCAAACTTGTGTTCTGGAGACAGCAAAGTTGGATCCACAGCACAGAACTAAGCTGTCACCTAATTTTATTCCAGGCCATTCATGCTGACCTGATGTGGCACAGTCCAAGGCAGCTGCTCTGTACCTGGCACACCAAAGTTTGCACCTGCTACAGAGCTCTGGAGCTGCTGAGAATGCACCCCAATGCTGGAGCAAGCACCCATCAACAGCAATTCCAGCTGGAGAGATCACCTGGGTGACACTGGGGGTCAAACAATCAGCTTCAACTGAAGCCTCYATCACTTCATTTGAATTAGCTTCTACTGGTACTGGGAATACCCTGCTAATACATCTTGCAAATTCAAAGCTACAACTTTTCTGCAGTTATCCAGCCTCATGCTCTCTTCTGTCTCAGGTCCACCTCTGATCTGAGGGGAGGGACATGCTTACCTTAGCCTTTTCCGGTAATTTTCCAAATTCCATTTTATGAATAGCTCCCTGAAGGGAGGCCCAAACATCCTGGCATGCCTGTAGCAAGCGTTCCAGCTTCTACAAGAAGAAAGAACCAAGGCAGAGATTATTATCTCATGGCTGAGAGGAAAGGTCTTTTGAGCTTGCAGAAGTTTAGGAGTACAAAAATCAAGAGAGGATCCAAGGGTTCAATTWGATCATTCAGTGAGAGTGTACCATCAAAGAGAGGCTCATCAGAGGCATCAGATGCATTACACTAGACCAAGACCTCCATGCAGACCTTAAAAACCTGCATACTCCTGGCTGGGATGGGTCATGCTTTACAAAAAAAAAAAAAAAAAAACAGTCCACTTATGTCTCACATTCTTCTGTTAGCAATTCTTGTAACTTTCCATGAAGATGAATCACCACTGCATGAATTTCAGAGAAACAAAACATAAAACAAGTACTTGGAATTTTTCTGCTTTWAATCATTTCTCTTTGTGTTAAAAGTAGTGTAAGTTAAGGACTAGGAAACAGGAAAGCTTCCAAATTCAGGCACCTTAACCTGTGGACAAATCTGAAATCCTTCCCCTCTTCAGGGTGGGAGGAAGCAGGGAGAAAAACAAACAAAAAAAGCCCAAATGTTTCATAAGGGTTCATGAGGCACTATTTTTCAGAAGTCAGTGATATAAAGCCTRAATACTGTCAAATGCCATCCTCTAGCCACTGAAATCAGAGAAGAAAGAAATAGATATTCCAAACTAACCATGCTCAAAACAAAACAAAAAAGCAGCTGTTTGAATCTTTACTGAAGTGAACTCTCTCTCCCCCGGAGTGCTGGCACAGCCCCAGCAGGGACAGATTAGCAGGCAGGATGCAGGTGAGATCACTGAGACAGGAAATAAATGCTGTTTGCCACATAGCTGGAGAGCTAAAGGAGCTGAGCACATGGGTCATTATCACACACAGTATAAAGAGGCATTCCATATAGAATAATTCCCATACTAATTCCTTTCGGTAATGTTTTACATTCTAAGACAAGAAGTAGCCTGCTACTATGCTTCTTCCTTCAAGAATTACCCTTCTGCACAGACAGGACACCTCAGCTCTCACGGTATTTTCAACTCTGTCCATAAAACTAACTCATAACCTCTTGCGAAGTTTCTCTGCTTCCTCACTGCCAAACTTCAACTTCTCAGATTCAATCCTAGACACCAAGATTAGGCTTCTGTACTTCTACTGCATCAGCACAGGCTCATACAAGTACTTTTAGATGGAAGTTTTAAAAAAGGGTTCTAATGTAATTTGGGAAAAGTAAGTTAACATTAAGTACATGCCAAGCTTATCTTCTGAAGCCTGCCACCAGCACCACAGTGTGTTATCTGTGACATCTTAATCTGCTTCAAGTGCTACACTATGCTGCCAGCAAGGTCAGAGCCAAAAGACCACTGGATCCYCTGGAAGCTGAGGTGACAATTCTGTCATCCACCAGGATGAGCAATCTCAAAGTGAAGACAGCCAGCTTGTGTGCAGATTTACAGAGATTTAATCCTGTCTAGTCTCAGTGTGCCAAATAACTCAGCAGAGCTTTTAAAGATTCAACAAACACATGGTTCACAGCATTCATGCTCCCTCCACAGCACAAGTGCAYGCAGAGCTGGGTATTGGTGCCATGGATGCCACCTCTGCAGGCTCCTGGTGGTCTGCACATACCCTGCTGCTTGGAAGTAAAAGATACTCCTAGAAGAATTCTGAACTGATTATCAGAAACTTCCAAGTCTCACTCATGTAAGGTCTGCATATTTTACTAAGGACATAATAGCTTGGTCTGGGGAACTTGCTCCAAAACGAAGATTTAACTCTTGTTATTATGCTCAAGTTCTTCATTGTTAGTCCAATGGCAACATAATACTAACACCTTCTCCTCAGATTAGTTTCAGAAGTCTGTCCATAATCCTCTCAGTATAATTCAAGAGCCACAACAAAACAGGATTCCATTTCATATTTGACCATATTTTGAAAGCAAGAAAAAAAAAAAATCAATGCAATTCAAGCAGTTAAGTAAAAAGCTAAAATTTTAACTCCTGCAGTCATGCCAGTAGGCCACAGTGTGCACCCATCTTATGAAGGCAGTATTAGCATTTTTTTGGTAATAGAGATTGATTTGCATTCATGGCTTTACAGGAACATTGTCTTTTAATTCTTGTAGGTTCAGCTGTTGACAGGTTCCTCTCGTTCCCATTTGTTACCAAACCATTGCTTCTCTCAGACACCAAAGCACRTAAGACATCCTACTCACCCTGCGGAAGTTTAGCCAGTCCTGGTGGCAGTAAGGGAAGGTCCCTTCCAGTTCTAGAGGCAGCTGTGAGCTGTCTATGTGCTTATGGAGGGATTTCATGGAGGTGAGAAGTTCAAACTGCACAGGAATAGAAAGAAAAAAGCACACTTGTATTAGGATACAATGGCAGTGAGTATTGGAAGAGGAGGGAAAGGTTAATAAAAGGCAGAATCCATAATTTCTTTATCTTGCACAGAAGCACAGCATGCAGTGTGCATCTGCAATATCATTACAATATAAAGGGGGAAAAAAACCAATCTTAGAGCAGCTTGTTGAACAGCTCAGTGGGCGAACCCTGAAGGAATGCAGGCCACAACATGCTGTTTCACCAGGCAGAACATCTGTGATGAAGTCTGGCAGCAGCCAGACTTCTCCAATGCCAGTACCTCCTGGTGTAAGCAGAGCAACTCCCTCRTATGTTCCCACAGTTGTGTTGTGATCTGCATCTGTTTGGAGAATCTGGGAGGTTAAATCCAGCCCCCAGCTTTACCATCTCACTTCCTGGGAAAAGAGTCGAACAGAGCAGCCTCTGCCCTGCCCTCAACCCTCCACCCATCACAGCAGCTATTTGCTCCAARAGTTTCCTGGATCTTGACACAGGTAACTTGCCTTCTGCAAGTCTGTAGGACCTAAGAGCATTTCTATATTCACCAGAGCAACAAGTGCTCCTGCAGGTACATGGAMGCCAGCCCAGACACAAACTCAGGTGCAGACATTTAACTCCCACACACACAGTGTGAAGTTTCCACCTCCTTACAAAATTGTGATGATGCTTCCAATTCCTCCTGCATGCCCATGTTTTTATTAGCCTTTCGTCTGTTCCTCCCACACTCTTGGTGTTTGTTCRATATGTTTAATGTCTTCTGTAGCCCTCCCTGCATGCACATGCCTGCAGCCCCCATTCTGACTCCAAATTCTTCCACATGGAGGCAATAACGAAATGGACTAATAGCATTTGTTATTATTTAGCCTTTTGGGACACCACACTGTACACACAGCAAACCTGGTGCCYATCACAACATCTTCATCCGCAGGAGCCAAAAGTGAGGTCCTGGCCTACTCTGAAGCCTACAAAGTTTCAGCAGGCACAGAATTTCAGTCCAATCTTGCAACAGTCTTGGAGTAGAGGGAGAGGACTAAGATGAAGTCTGGTCCTCTGTTCATTCACCACAGAGTGGCTGGGAGCCTAAATTTCTTATWCAGCTATAGAATACCAAGACAGTTTTGCTTTTAGTAAGGGAGTTCAGTGAAGTTGTGGTAACTTTCCCTCCTATTAGTCTTTCCACATTTCGGCTACCTCACGCAAATGTTCCATCTCATCTTCCCCTTCTTGCTGAAGTCACTCAGCCACTTGCAGGTAGGAGGAGAGGAAACAGGAGATACCCAAAATCCAGGAAAGCAACAAGMACCTTCAAAGGTGAAGTTCAGGATTTAGCCTAATGTGATCTCTTTCTGAACAAGGATTTCCCCCTCTTGTTAACAAGAGAACGTGAAAAGCATCCCTAGCTAATTGTGCAGGGCTCCGCCATACGGTTACCCATGTTCCCAACAAACCCCCTGTGTCTYGAGTTCCCAGCAGACTGATGTAATTGTGGCACAAATGTCACTGATGGATGTGACAATAAGCAGAGCATGASAGGGGTCTCTTCAGCTCACATAAACACTACAGCTCAATAAATACCACAYCCATAAGAGACCACGACCACAAAACACAGAGAACAGCTAGAGATTTCATGTAAGAATATACATCAATGACAGGGAATTTGCTGTCTGGAGAATTAAATAAAGGATGCCAAAAGTGGTCCAGCAAACCCTGGATGAATGGTTCCATTACCTGTACTGCTGGTGGCTTCTCCATCCGAAAAGTCAGATCTCTCTCAACCAGAAGCAGTATGCCATGAATACAGTGAGGATCCATGTCCTGCAACAGAACAGAGMACAAATCCATTACTGATCTGTCTTGGATACTAAGGAGAATGTACCACACCAGATTCATACACAGGATGYAATTTATCCTTCAAAGGCATCTACAAAGGAATCTGCCTGGAAGWCAGTCACCAGAAATTAGGGAAGGTCAGTCTACAGAGCACCAAGGTAATGTCCTTAAGATAGTTTACTTCAGATCAACTAGTCCTGCAACAGTTAAGGAAGCCATGGAAATGGT